>NC_052508.1:72191832-72222908 GCF_014356525.2 Nilaparvata lugens | reverse complement strand
ATTTACTGTGATAAGATAGAGCATTTCTGTATGAACTATGAATGTTATTATAATTTCTTCTTTCGTGATAAATGTTTTATGCTTTTGTACTCCAGAGCGAAGCTCGGTCCCCGATGTTAATGTCTAAAATGTGTGTAATGGAGGTGGTATCATTTCTGAGATTCGGGACACGATACAATTGTCTCACTCATAATTTATAAACTATTTTAACAACAGTGATATGAGTTAGGATAGAAATAATATAAATACATAATAATGTTTGAAATGTGTAATGGAGGTGGTTAATAACGTTATAACAGTAGTGGTTGAGTTGAACTCGCACCGATTTCGGCTTATCGTGCCCGCTTCGATTACTGTTATTAATAAACGAAGAAAGGCAAATTTTATTATGTATTTCTTTTTAATTTTCCGCTTCGTTTACCGCGGGACCAGTTTGCCGTCTCGCGAATCGGTAAATAAATAGTGTAACTACAACAGAATCCTGTGGACCGAAAAATATGGAGCCGATCACTGTCATTACTTATAGAACCGAAACTAACTTCAAGACTCCCTCAAGTTCGTCCCACACCATGTAATTACCAAATGACACTTTATTGCCTTCAGCCTCGGTAAATAGTAATTTACCAATAAACAAAGATAACATCAGTATCAACATATACTGTACTTAGCGGGGTTTACTGTTACGGGTTGGAGAATTTCTAATTGCTAACATTATCGGCCGGTTCTTTAATTGCGATCAAATTGTAACAATTAAAATTTGGTGGTCCCGGGTTGGCTGCGTTACTATTCCCACGAACTATGCTTTCACTGTCTCTATTGATCAGGTCTGTTATGATCTGGCTTTCTTTGAGTACACCTACTCAGTAGAAGAGGCAACTTAGTGAGCATGACCTAATATTTATATGGAACAAACGTGATGTATAAAAATCAACTGATAACTAGTTCGTTTCTTCGTCCTGCAAATTTATTTCTTTGATATGTAAATTTTTTCTATTTTGGTGATAATAATATGAAATATTTCTTCTACATTTGATGTATAGAAATCAACTGATAACTAGTTCGTTTCTTCGTCCTGAAAATTTATTTCTTTGATATGTGATTCTTTTCTATTTTGGTGATAATAATATGAAATATTTCTTCCATGATTGGTTTTAGAGCATTCAAATTCACAAAATCTGCTCTTTAAAGATTTTGAATGAAAATTTTGTGAAGTGAACACCTACAAGACTTAAACTATTCCGGTCTAATAACTGTAGGAAAACAGAGATTTACTCTACAGTAGGCCTACTCTATAATCTTCGATGAACTTGAACCTCGGTTCTGTAGATTAAAGTACTGTAGTTCAACATGGAATAACATCGTCATTTGTAACTGAAACTGAATTAACTAGAACACTACTTCTCTAGTTTCGATACAGATCTTCAAATAAGTTCATGGATCCCCTTCAATTCTCAAGCTTATTCGATCTACCACAAGATCATTCATGCTGTTTTAATGACAGTATATCTAAGACTAGACTCTATAGTGGGGTCCACGTTATAATGGCAGTGGTGAAAGATAGCAGAACAACGTTGCCGATCCTTTGTCTTGTCAAAGCCTTCTATAGACGGTAGCTGATGAAGGTTTATTGATGTTATATTAACTGTTCATTATCGTTTAATTATACAATTATTGACCAAGCGAAGTGAGGTCTAAGATTCAAGTCGACGGTTTGGCATTTCTCTTAATGTTTAAATGTTTGAATGTTTATATGTTGCGCATTTACGGCGAAACGCGGTAAAAGATTTTCATGAAATTTGACAGATATGTTCCTTTTTTAATTGCGCGTCGACGTACATACAAGGTTTTTGGAAATTTTGCATTTCAAGGATAATATAAAAGGAAAAAGGAACCTCCTTCATACGCCAATATTAGTGTCAAAGCCTTCTATAGACGGTAGCTGATAAAGGTCTATTGATGTAATATTAACTGTTCATTATAGTTTTATTAATCAATTATTGACCGAGCGAAGTGAGGTCTAAGATTCAAGTCGACGGTTTGGCATTTCTCTTAATATTTAAATGTTTATTATGTTGCGCATTTACGGCGAAACGCGGTAAAAGATTTTCATGAAATTTGACAGGTATGTTCCTTTTTTAATTGCGCGTCGACGTGTATACAAGGTTTTTGGAAATTTTGCATTTCAAGAATAATATAGACTAAAAGGAAAAAGGAACCTCATTCATACGCCAATATTAGAGTGAAAATCAGACTATAGAATTATTCATCATAAATCAGCTGACAAGTGATTACACACATGTGTGGAGAAGCCAGTCTTTTGCTGTAATTCAATAAGGTCTATAGTTTCAATCAGGTACTTGTGAATGAGAATACTGCATGAGGTCTACTGTTCACAGAACTACTAGTATTCTATTAAGCAAGGAATTATATTTTTCATTATTTTTATGATGAATTTCAATGATTAAGAGGAAATATTTGCTTAAATCATCATTAATTCCACATTGTTAAAAGACGATTTGGCAACAGAGCAGTGCGCAATCCGCTTTGTTCAATGATAGACAAGGATAGCAATACCATTGCTAATCAAACACTGCCATTATAACGTGGACCTCACTCTACTAGTAATTGCATTGATAGTTCATTGGGATACTTTTATCAATACCAGTTAGCTACAATGTGTACTAGTAATGAGCCCGGCTCGACTTTGATGATGATAACGATAATTAATTTGTTTGGTTTAATTGAAATTGTAATTTACCGACGGTTAATTGATTGCGTGATCGAAATGAAACTGGCAAGCTCGGCCATCAATCTCTCTCGGACTGTCTGGCTTTTGCTTGAAAAAACATATCATGATAGGATCAGCGGCTATCTTCTGTCCCATGATGCATTGTGATCCTCTCCTCTCCAACCCGCTCGTATTCCTACGCGTTTGTTTATTCGCATTTTTATTCATCTATTTCGAGTTATCCGTCTTGAAAATGGTGGAAAAGTGAGGGGGTGAGGGGGAAAAGTCTGTATAATGTAATGAAGCGGCGACTGTCTGTCATTATAAGACTATGTCTTCAAGTGCCACCACTTTCAAGTTTATCCTCTCGAGCACTCTCTCGTTATCTCTCTTTCTTTCACAGGTTCTTCCTCTCCCTCTCACACACTCTCTCGATCACTCCTCTCGATCACTCCTCTCAAACACTCTCTCTTTATCTATCAATCTTTCTCCCCCACTCTCTCACTCTCTCTCTATCCCTCACTATCTCTCACTATCTCTCTCCCTCTCAGATTTTCTGTTCTTCAGTATTGTATATTGTTATATGATTACCCAATCAATTCCTGAAATTTTAATTATATCCCACCCTATAACATTTGTTTCACTCATCTAATTTCAATTATTAATGCAATATTGTATTCACTATCATTCTATATTTCATTCATTCATTCATCCCATAATTCTAAGATTCAATTCAACTAGTTTTTAACTCATTAAGTGGAGTTTCTTATTTGAACATTACTTCGAGTTACAATAATCCCAACAGCTCTAATTCATCACAACCCGGTCGTGTGTTAATGAGAAGAATATTTTATATCCTTCTAAAAAAATCGACAATTATTTGTTGAAACACCGCCGATTTATGAAGTTACATCACATTATTATATTATCGTTATTCCAATTGCATTCTATATTTATTTTTCTCTCTATTTATTCTCATTGGTTAATTATTTTTTATACTTTGTGAAATTCGTTGAATAACTAGTATTATTGTCATTTTATGTAAATTAGTGTATAAGCCAGTAAATATTTTAACATACATAAATAAAGAAATCTAATCTAATCTAATCTCTCACTCTATCTCTTACAATCATTTTCTTTCTCTATTTCACACATGTTTTTCCTCTCCCTCTCACAAAGGTATTCTTCACTAAGGTATTCTCAGCCATGCATGCATTGAAGAAAATGCACGATATCCTCCCTAGAAACATTAAATTATTATTGGTTCAATCACTCATCTTCCCACATTTAATGTATTGTAATTCTGTTCTTAACGATATGCAAGTCACTCTGAATGATAAACTACAGCGTTGCCAAAATTATTGTCTACGTTTCGTCTACTCTCTCCAACGCCATGATCATATCACCCCAGCCCACATTGCTAGTTCAACATTGAAGCTTCCCGATCAGAGGCTTTTTCGAATAGTCAGCTTGTTAGAGATATCTTGAAATACGGTAATCCGAACTATTTTAAAGATGATTTCAAATTTGTCTCTGAAGGTAGGAGGATAGATGCTTCACATACTAGAACCGGAGAAAGTACTTTAAGGATACCCAATCATCGAACTACTATTTTCACAAATCCTTCTTAGTCAGTGCCTGTCGTGCATGGAATACACTTCCTTTTTCTATCAGGTCTATCGAGAGCCGAGCGAGCTTCACCTGACTTTAAAAAACATTTTTGGAACAAATGACTGAAACTGTCCGGCCCTAGAACGATCACATGGCAACCATCCCTCACCCATTCCACCAATATAAACCTTTAAACCATGTTATAGAACGAATTGTATATATATATTATATATATATAGATATATATATATATATTAAATATATATAAACTCATGTTATTTCAATTATCCACTGCATACTGCTGTATATTACTGAAATTTGATACCCTATCTACTTTCAGCCTACTTCATTTTATTAATCAATTATTTGATCTTATCTACCTATATAATTATTTTACTTTATCAATTTTCTGTTTTTTTTTCTCCTCAATATTCATATTGATTAAAACTTTTACAATATTTCCATTAATAAATAAATCCTTAGTTTAAATAACGAAATTAACGTTTTGGTAGAGAGTTAGTGGGGAGGATATTTTTAATATTCTTCCCAAAGAATGGACATTGATATGTCCAAAGCTCCGCCAATTTATGTAGATGCATAACAATATGGTTATTATCTATAGTTATTATATTACAATTGCTTTTTCATATCATATACAGTTCAATAGTTATTTTCCTAGTCTATATTATGTAAATTCGTCTATAATTTTGCTGTATTGTAAGCTATTGTATATAAGTGTATAAGCCAGTATATATTGTAATCTACATAAATAAAGTACTCAATCAATCAATCAATCAATCAATCACACACTCTCTTGACTACTCCTCTCAAACACACTCATTATCTATCTCTCTCCTCCACTCACTCTCTCTCACTCTCTCACTATCTCTCTATCACTATTTATCTCTCCCTATCACTCTCTCTCTCACACACGTTCTTCCTCTCACTCTCACACACTCTCTTGATTACTCCTCTCAAACACTCTCTCTTTATCTATCTCTCTACTCCCCCTTCTCTATAGCTCTCTCTCTCACCTCTCGTTCTATCTCACACTCTCACTCTATCTTTTACTATCTCTCTCTATATGTCCATCTCTCTCTCTCACACACGTTCTTCCTCTCCCTCACACACACTCTCTCGATCACTCCTCTCAAACACTCTCTCTTCATCTATCTCTCTCCCCTCTCTCTCTCTCAAAATCTCTCCCTATCTCTCACTATCTCTCTATCAATCTCTCTCATTCTCTCTCTCTCACACACGTTTCATCTCTCTCTCTCACACACGTTTCATCTCTCTCTCTCACACACACTCTCTTGATCACTCCTCTCAAACACTCTATCCTTACCTATCTCTCTCCTCCACTATCTCTCTCTATCTTTCCCTACCTCACACTCTCACTCTATTACTCGCACTCTCTCTCTCTCACACACGTTCTTCCTGTCCCTCACACACTCTTTCAATCACTCCTCTCAAGCACTCTCTTTTTATCTATCTCTCCCCTCTCTATCTCAAAATCTCTCTCTATCTCTCTATCACTCTCTCTCTCGTTCTCTCTCTCACACACGCTCTTCCTCTCCCTCTCACTCACTCTCTTGATTACTCCTCTCGAACACTCTCCTTATCTATCTCTCTCCGCCCTCTCTCTCTATCTCTGTATCACCATCTCTCTGTATGAATCACACATCCTACCCACATTGTCCTCAGTCGCATAAACACACAAAATATGGACAATTGCGCTAGAAAAAATAAATAATTCCGATGCAGCCGCGCGGTGGAAAAAATGATGAATAAAATCAGTTAGTCTAGAAAAAAGGCCGCACATGCTAGAAGATATCAAGAAGCCCTGTCACACAGTGGAGTCTGCGCAAAAGGGAGTCCGTTGAAAAAAATACAGTGACCACTTTCATCTCATCAGGTGCAACTGGATTGTCCAAACCAGGCGGACTGCAATGCCTTTGAACGTTATCCGACGGGAGGCCGTCGGCTGATTTGCTTTGATTCTCAACTCTGGAATAGGTTATGAACTGCTCCTGTGACGAGAATCCATACCATAGACTTATTCTTATCTCTCTCTCTATAGATATAGAGTTGATTTGCTTTGATTCTCAACTCTGGAATAGGTTATGAGCTACCCATGTGACGTCGCTCCATACCATAGACTTATTCCTATCTCTCTCTAAAGGTATAGAGTAGTATGATCTCTACTCTCTTCCACCCTCACCATGGCGACTTTGAGCAGCACATCATTGAGACGACAGTGGTTGGACATCGCAAGCTCACAAGCTAGCTTAGCGGCCGCGAATTTCTGTTCTATTTTTGTTCTATACCCTGAATGGTTACATCAGTAGCGATCGGCTACATGTTGAAGCGATCGGCTATACTGTGGTCCACGTTATAATGGCAGTGTTTGATTAGCAATGGTATTGCTATCCTTGACTATCATTTTGTAATATTACAATATTACAATATTATGACACTTTTAGAATTTCAAATTGTGCGCTGTTAATGTAGATCGATTTTAATCGAACTCAAAAAATTTCGAATATCGATCTTTTCTTCAAACATCGATATTCGATATTCATTCAATAGTTATTTGGAAAAGATCCATTTTGGTTTAATAAATTATTGAAATACATTTGAGAAATATGTAGTTATTTGTGCAACTAGTGCGCAAAGTGACAGTTTGCTGCACCGAAAGAAACGTTTACGCCCGAGCCGTAGGCGAGGGCGGAATGGTTTCTTGAGTGCAGCAGAGGAACTATGCGCACGTATTTCACATTAAGTTTTCCTACAGTTACCATTGAATATGAAAGTGGGTAATTATGGGTAAAATTGCCTGAAATGCATCAAATGTTTTTCTGTGTATTTTATCGCTGATAAAAACCTTAATTTATTGTCAAATTGAATAAAAATGTTGTCCTTGGTTATAATATCTAATACTAATTTTGCTCGTTGTGCTTCGTTGCACCTCTGCTCACTATAGCAGCCCAGTCACTGTTACCAACTTCATTTTGATTTTGCTGCACTGTTGCTCCATATAACCCACTAAGTATTTTGCGTTGCCATGTTGCAAATCTGGAGTGCAGAAAAATTTTTCCCGCACTAGAGCGGAAAAGTGATTCTTTGCGTTCTGTAATCAGTGCAGCAATGGCCACTTTTCAACGTAACTGTAGGAAAAATTTATCATCAAATCTTAAAATTATATACAGCAATGACTTGGAACTGACCTAAATTTATTAAACTCTAAAATATGTGTTTTATTCGGTTCAGTTGGCAAAGCAAAACTAATTTTTTTCATATCCGTTTCACTTGTCTCTTCCGCTATGGCTGGTTCTCTTAAAATGTGCTCGTAATTATGTCTTGTGATAAATTTATTTTAAAGTTTTATTTCTGCCAACTTCTTGAAACTTATATTAATTTTGTAGTATGGTAGATGTAAACTCAGTGAAAGCAAAATACGCTATGAGTTCTTGTTTTTCTCTTGGAAACTTTTCTATAATTCGTAATTTGTAAAATGTCTTTCAACCTAACCTCCCGAGCACATTGTAGGATTTTTCATACATTAACAATAATCCTGGATTTTTGGTATGGTGTTTCTTTATTATTATTATAAGGTTTTATTGTTTGTAATGTGCGAACTCTGTAATATGCTTGAAACGTTGCCTATTACATATTTTAGTCAAAATGCTCTTAAGTCATTATATTATCCTTTCTCATATTAGAATTAGTTATTTTAGGATAAATTAATACAGGGCTATCCATGATTTATATAAAAGAAAAACGATGTCTTATCCAACACAAGTTTTGGCCCGACTGTCCAGTACAGTTTAATCACCGAAACAACGCAATTTAACAAAGATAAGATATTTCTGTCTTTCCTTGACCTATTACCATAGGTAAGGAAAGTATTTCTTTCCGAAAAAAATTAAGGTACCCCAATTTCTAAATTTCTTTACGTTGCAAGGTCCCCTGAGTCCAAAAAAGTGGTTTCTGGGTATTGGTCTGTATGTGTGTGTGTGTGTGTGTGTGTATGTGTGTGTGTGTGTGTGTGTGTGTTGTGTGTGGTGTGTGTGTGTGTGTGGTGTTGTGTGTGTGTGTGTGTGTGTGTGGTGTGTGTGTGTGTGTGTGTGTGTGTGTGGTGTGTGTGGTGTGTGTGTGTGTGTGTGTGTGTGTGTGTGTGGTGTGTGTGTTGTGTGTGTGTGTGTGTGTGTTGTGTGTGTGTGTGTGTGTGGTGTGTGTGGTGTGTGTGTGTGTGTGTGTGTGTTGTGTGTGTGTTTGTGTGTGTGAGTGTCTGTGTGTGATTTTCTCGAAAACGGCTTCAACGATTTTGATTAAATTCATACCTGAAATAGTCATTGATAAGCTCTATCAACTGCAACAAGTCCTATATCTGTAAAAATTTCAGGAGCTCCGCCCCATCCATGCAAAGTTTGATTTTAGATTCTCAATTATCAGCCTTCATATACAATTTAAACAAAAAGATTGAAATGGAAAACCGTCGACTTGAATCTTAGACCTCACTTCGTTCGGTCAATAATTATTTACAGTTCCAGGGGAATATCTTAGTCGCTTTTCTCTGTTGCCAGATCGTCTTTTAATAATGTAGAATTAACAAATAATCAACAAAATATTTCATCCCAATTATGAAATAATTGAAAAATATAATTGATTATTATAAACGAGGATGGACAGTTAATATTACATCAATAATCAGCTATCGTCTTTAGTAGGCATTCACAAGACAGAGTATCGGCAACGTTGTTCTGGTATCTTTCTCCACTGCCATTATAACGAGGACCTCACTATAGGCCTGCTCCCCTCTCCCAGTCATAGATATATGATAGATATATTCTCGCTTTGCTCTGTTGCCAGATCGTCTTTTAACAGTGTAGAATTAACAAATAATTAACAAGATATTTCATCTTAATTATGAAATAATTGAAAAATATAATTTCTTGCTTAATAAAATATTATTGATTATTTCAAACGAGAATGAACAGATAATATAACATTAATAAACCTGTATCAGCTACCGTCAATAGAAGGCATTGACAAGACAGAGGATCGGCAACGTTGTTCTGGTATCTTCCTTCACATGTTGCCATGCAAACGTTGTCGCTACCAAATTAAATTTATCTGCCGATCAACAAAAGCTAGTTGATCTAGAGCAGTCAAATTGTAGGAGTTGTTCTGGTAGGATGCAGAATAAAAATGATATGGAAAAATTCATTGCTGCATTCGTAACAATACTATATATGTGTTTGTCAAGTTCCGTTCAATCTAATCGAATCTTCAAGGATTGAATTATTAACATTTTGTTAATTACTTTGGTGTAAACGCAGATTAACAGATCTAACCTAATCATTGGCGAATATAAGATATATTTTTGGGGGAGGGCCAAGGTTAATTTCAGGTTAAGTGATTTTAAGGCTTAATTCTATAAAATAGTGGAAACATGATGCTAAAACCAAATGAATATCGTATTACTAGAAGTTATATTAAAAGTAACACAGATACTCAAGGCCGGTTTCCGAACTCGGGATTTAGCTAAGTTCTAGACTTTAAACAACTGGAGTCAGAAAATTGGTTTTTCCTACAGTTACGTTGAAAAGTGGCCATTGCTGCACTGATTACAGAACGCAAAGAATCACTTTTCCGCTCTAGTGCGGGAAAAATTTTTCTGCACTCCAGATTTGCAACATGGCAACACAAAATACTTAGTAGGTTATATGGAGCAACAGTGCAGCAAAATCAAAATGAAGTTGGTAACAGTGACTGCTGTGGCTGCTATAGTGAGCAGAGGTGCAACCAAGCACAACGCGCTAATTATTATTCATTATATATTATAACCAAGGACAACATTTTTATTCAATTTGACAATAAATTAAGGTTTTTATCAATAATAAAATTACACAGAAAAACATTGATGGATTTCAGGCAATTTTACCCATAATTACCCACTTTTCATATTCAATGGTAACTGTAGGAAAAACTTAATGTGAAATACGTGCGCAAAGTTCCTCTGCTGCACTCAAGAAACCATTCCGCCCTCGCCTACGGCTCGTGCGTAAACGTTTCTTTCGGTGCAGCAAACTGTCACTTTGCGCACTAGTTGCACAAATAACTATTCCGAAACGGGACGTAGTTGTAGTCATAGTCTAAAGCCGTGTCCACAGTATTTTCTCTCTATTTCATTTTGTGTTAAATTTTCCAGTTTTTCGAAATTTAATTAAAACGTGACTCAAGCCGTGTCCACACTGAATAAATGTTGGACTAACATGGTTGTTGAAAAAGTTTGGGCAAACTTAATTATGATTGACAAACAATGTTTGCCCGTGTCCAGTTTGGACGCGTCACCTAACAAAATATTTGTATGTGGAAAAAACAGATTTTATGTTTTACAGCTGTCAACTCTGAAAATGTTTGGGAAAACAGTAATTTTT
This sequence comes from Nilaparvata lugens, assembly GCF_014356525.2. Classification (NCBI taxonomy): domain Eukaryota; kingdom Metazoa; phylum Arthropoda; class Insecta; order Hemiptera; family Delphacidae; genus Nilaparvata; species Nilaparvata lugens. The sequence continues at coordinate 72,212,126 of NC_052508.1, read as the reverse complement.
TGTTTGACAAACAATGATTGTCCAAACTTTTTAAATTATTGTTTGTCCCTGAGCTCCTCAACAAACATGTTTGCCGAACATTTGTTCAGTGCGGACACGGCTTGAGTCACGTTTTAATTAAATTTTGAAAAACTGGAAAATTGAACACAAAATAAAATGAAGAGGAAGTAGTGGAAAGGTTAAGATATTTTGAATGATATAGGAATGTTTCATTTCGTCAATGAAAAACGTTTCCAATTAAAGAAATTTATTTATAAATGAATTTTATTTACTCGTGGACAGAATCACAAATCATATAAATATGATTAGGAAGGAACAACAGGCTTGGCCCAAATCTATTCCATTCCCAAATTTTGATAAATTAATAAAATGTCAAAAAATAGGTTATTTTTTTACTGTAAATGAGAGAATAAAGATTTATTTTGCTGCAACTATTTACTGCAACTACGCTCCGTTTTGGAAAGTCAATTTTCTGACACCAGCTGGGTAAAGTCTAGAACTTAGCTGAGTTCCAAGCTAGGAAACCGTCCCTTAATGGTAATTCTATAAGTAGTACTAGCCGTCAGGCTCGCTTCGCTCGCCATATCCGTCTAGCCAGGGGGCTCCGCCCCCTGGACCCCTGACTGGATCGTCCAAGAATGAGATCAGAAGGCTCGCTTCGCTCGCCTGCATTTTTCATTTGGGCATTTTTATCATATGTTAGGACAATCCAGTCGGGGGTCCAGACTAAACGGCTGGCTAAACGGATATGGCGAGCGAAGCGAGCCTGACTGCTAGTCATATAATATTCCCAGGATTGAAGTAGCAGTGCCCAATCACTTTTTCCGCGATAATTGCATTTAAATCTTCAACTTGGTGCCAACCTAACAAAGTCAATTCAACTTAATGCCAACCTGACAAAATTATTAACTTAGTTGCCAGTTTACAACTGTTTCGAAGAGGTACTCTATCTTGATTATAGTTCTATAGTAACATATGATATGGAAATTTCAATTATAATTAAGAGATTGGGAGAAGAAGAATAGACATGCTAAAAGACGAACTTTAAACCCTTAAAAACAACCCTTAGAGTTGAAATATTGCCCAAAGATTTCTTAGTGCGCCTCTAAAGGGCCAACTGAACATACCTACCAAATTTGAACGTTTTTGGTCCGGTAGATTTTTAGTTATGCGAGTGAGTGAGTGAGTGAGTGAGTGAGTGAGTGAGTGCCATTTCGCTTTTATATATATAGATAGATACAAATTTGTTGAGATGTTGCAAGCTTATTTAATGTACGTTCCGAAATAATGATAGTTTGTGTGCCCCAGTTGGCAAAGGTTCCAAATTCTAGAGCAACAAGTAGTGTATGCGAGTAGTACTCGCTACCATTTCATAGTGTTCTTTTCAACAGTAATGAAACGGAGTAGGTGTTGCTCCCATTATACGACCGAGGCTATATTATTTTGAGGAAAATAAAGTGGGAGGATATCATGATTGCCTAGTAGGACAGTTTTTTCGTTCAAGTAGGGTGCATGAGTTGCTATTAGGCCAAAGCCGGAGTCCTGTGGAGAGATGTCCCGATGTCCACCCCCTATCCTAGCCAAAACCATCAAAAATAATTCAATGTACACAGCCAGGGCAAATTGCCCAACCCTACCCTCTCCGTCATACTATATTCTCATACTAATCGTGCCATACTAAAGGGGGAATCAGCTTGCTCGCTTCCCCTTGTCTCGTGTTGTTAAATTGTCCGAAACGGTATCGCTCCATAAATTAGTACATTGTCGTCGTCAATTAGTTATAAAGTGATTACTATCATTAACGATCATTATTTCGGAATTAAGGTCATAATTTAATATGATGCAACCGATAAGGGCATTTTTTCTTGAATTGTTTGATTTATAGCTCAAGTAAACATGTTCAACCTACTTGATTCTTCAATAGGATCTAGTTGACGGAGAACGACTGTTACAATCAAACGTTTCAAAACAAAAGGTTGGTTTGCCTTGTCAATTTATTTATGATTTTTTAAAAAGCTCTAATAAAAATGCAATAAAATTTGAAGCAATTCCAATTGAATTGGGTTTCCAGTCTATAATTACTTTATTTATGAGATCGTATTGCTCAAGTTTCTTATTAAAAAGTTGATTGGATGATATCTTCCACAAGTTTATAGGTTTGTTCATCTGTGTGCATCGACTATGGTTCTCCATCCACTGACAAAGCAAACTTTCTGAAAACATTCAGATTCAGTCTATGTTATATACAGAATTTATTTTTTAATAATAATAATTGACCGAGCGAAGTGAGGTCTAAGATTCAAGTCGACTGTTTTGAATTTCTCTTTATGTTTATATGTTGCGCATTTACAGCGAAACGCAGCAATGAAATTTCATGAAATTTGACAGGTATGTTCTTATTTGAATTTCGCGTCGACGTATACATAAGGTTTTTTGAATGTTGCATCTTAAGGATAATACAAAAGGAAAAGGAGTTTCCTTAAAACCCAATATTACCGTAAAAATAAGACTATAGAAATTCATCATAAATCACATTCACATTCCGGGACGATACGTCAGAAAGCTCTATGTTTATTTAGAATTTTTTCTAGACATTTTAAATTGATAAATTATTTATTAATTTTTGAGAAAACATAACAACAGGTCAATGTAACTTACTGAGCGTGAGGTCTACTGTTCACATAACTACTAGTAATAATAATAATAATACTGAGGGTGATGCCCACATAAGCGCTTAGGCTTATACGTGGGTAATGAGTGAGAGGGATGATGATGAGAGATGACGTCTACTTTTTAGGTAATCGGGACCGACGACATATCGTATCCTTCAAAATACGGGGTGGCCGTATCTATGTGATTGTGCTGTGGTCAAAAACTTTCGCCCCGGTCGAGATTCGAACTCGGGTTCTATTGATTATTGGACCGGCGTGTTATCACTAACTCCAACGAGTCACCCAATTAATTCACTTTACTGTGTTTCGGATGGACACGTTGAGACGTTGGTCCCGGCTGCCTAAAAAGAGCAGTCGTTTGGTCATGTCAGAGATCCTGAAATTAATCAGTTGCGACCTGAAAACTCTGACACCAGACCAGAACCAGCCAGGTCACTCCATATTATTATTACTATTATTTATTTACTTGAAATTGGTGAAAATATTCCAGAATTCCTTACCACTACAGATTATTGTTACGTTTATCCTCTCTATTTACAATATAATTATGCTAAATTATACCTGTGAAGAAGCAATAGTTATTTGTGCAACTAGTGCGCAAAGTGTCAGTTTGCTGCACCGAAAGAAAAGTTTACGCCCGAGCCGTAGGCGAGGGCGGAATGGTTTGATGAGTGCAGCAGAGGAACTTTGCGCACGTATTTCACATTAAGTTTTTCCTACAGTTAATATGAAAAGTGGGTAATTATGGGTAAAATTGCCTGAAATGCATCAAATGTTTTTCTGTGTAATTTTATTATTGATAAAAACCTTAATCCTAAAATCCTAAAGTCCTCGTTGTCCTTGGTTATAATATATAATGAATAATAATTAGCGCGTTGTGCTTCGTTGCACCTCTGCTCACTATAGCAGCCACAGCAGTCACTGTTACCATATTGTCTCGCATATTGTCTGAAGATGTAGTAAAATTATTCATTGTTATAGGTATTGGTGTAGGTGGAGGAAAAATGTTGTGTGCATCACGGGACTAAAGTACTTATTCTCCCTCAGGGAAATTGTCGCCCTCGGCTACGCCATCGGGCGACAACAGTTTTCCCTCAGGGAGAAAAAGTTGCACTTTAGTCCCTAGATGCACAAATAACTATTCAACACCTTTGGTGTCATTTCAAATGTGAGAATTCAAAACCATGATTATTTTTCAATTCACATTCTGTAATTGGAAAAACTGTAATGTCTAAAAGATCAATCCCTGAAAAACCCAGAATGCCTCCATAATCTTGGTCATTTACAATATATTTATAGTGAGGTCCACGTTATAATGGCAGTGAAGGAATAGGAGAAAAACGTTGCCAAGTCTCTCCATTTTGCCACCGAGTGTACACAACTGTAACAAAAAACTGTACTCATTAAATTTGATTTTATAATAATTATCACTTCCTTAGTAAAAATAATCAAGTTAATGTCAAATTAATCAAGAAAATATATTTTTCCTAATTTGATTAAAAAATTTGCTTCTATAATTGAGATCAGATTTTTATTTTTATACAAACCTGAAATGGCGGCTAATTTAAAAAGCTGTGATACACCAATCTGAATTTCAAAACAACAGAGACTAAGTTTTTTGGTGGGTATTCTATTCCAATTTCTTTCAAAAATGATAGAAAAATAGAAATATTTTTCAAAATAAGTAATTCCATTGTAAACAATTCTGAAATAACCTTTCAATTATTATTTATACCGGTTAAATAAGGTCTAACCTAAACGTGTAGGATAACTGAAGCATGGATAAAGTCTAGGATGGTTAGTTATCAACTTTTAAAATGTCATTTCAGGTATTTTAATTTGTGTTCCTCGTACGGTAATGTCTAAAAATCATTCCATTGTTTCAAAAATACATTTTAAATCAATTATACTTGTGTGCCAAAGTATTTAGATAGAATAAAGAAGCAAAATGGCGGCTAAGAATTGTTAGTCTACTTTTGTACAGTGACTGTTCAAAAGTAGAAATAAAATATTCTGGCAAACTGACAACATTGCAAAGCTAGAGAGAGATAGCGCTATCTGTTATGTTGTATGATAGAAAAGGACAGCAACAGTATTGTCAATTGTACACTGCCATTATAACGTGGACCTCACTATGCGGACGTGACCTTTCTCTTAAGGTCATTTGCATACAGTAATGACTTATTTCTGCATGTTGTATATGTATTATAATCTTTGTAACTTGTGAATCTCTATCTTGAATTGCTGTCCACTGTTATTTTATTGTACCTCTAGTAGAGTAGTCTTTTTGATGTATTTTTCGTTCGCAGTGTAGCTCTAGTAGAGTACCGTAAGCAATTAACTGTATTGTTTTTTGTTTTTGTTTTTTTGCTTCTTTGTTTTGTTTTTTTTCTCATTGTATTTCTATAGTGGAGCAGAATGATAATACTGCATGCTTAGTTTTCTATTACTTTTAATTTTCACATGTTCTGTATTTTTTTTTCACGCAGAAATAAAGTCAAAATTTATTATTATTATTATTATTATTATTATTATTATATTATTATTATTATTATATGCTAAACTTAGACTGTGAAGTGGCAAAAACATGACTATTTCAACACCTATGGTGTAATCTTAAATGTGACAATTCAAAACCATGATTATTTTTCAATTCACATCTGTAATTGGAAAAACTGCAATGTCCAGAGATCAATCCCTGAGAGACTCAGAAGGCCTCCATAAGATTGGTCAGATATGTCAACTAATATGCTTTTTACAAGCTTTCTACCTATAAACGGTAATCAACGTGGTACCAGACGCATACCTAACAGTCCTTACATGTGTTGACATTTTACAACTATGCGCAAAGCCTCTGCGCAAAAGTCTACTTATTCGGAACATTAAATTGCCCCAAGGAAATGGCTTGCTAAAGCATGAAAACCGGCCGCATGAGTCACTATAGTCATAGAATAAACAATATAGAAGTGTAGAAGTTTTCTGTGCCGTATAGTGTAGCCCATAGTCTTTTTCAAATCGAGTTGTATAACGATTCTTTCGCACGCCCTCTCTTATGAGCATGCGCTCAGAATAATATTGTCAATCATATAAACTATGAGAGTTGCAAGCATAAACATGGCTGGGATGACAAAATGTCATCAGCCCCCTATAATGGATACCACCATATTAAGGTCCTCTAGGAAACCAGACAGACAGCTTGACACATATCAATCTTATCAACGTACAATAATTTACGCCGTTAAACGTGGACCGAGAAAAATATTAATAAGCCTAGCTCGGTTTCTGGAAAAAAATTGAACAATATTTTCTAGCTTAATGAGACATAACGTATGATTTGTTTCATTTTTCTTCCTGGATATACAAGGTGTATAATGTCAGGATAAACTGCTTCGTTTTCGTAATATAGATTGCCTATAAAGGTGCGTACAGATATAAGCGCCTCCAACACGCTCCGCGCACGCTCCGATCATGAACGTAACGGGAGATGTTATCTCTTCTCACGTTCCACTCTTGCTCCCCGGTCGATCATCAATCGATCTGCTCGAGTGACGATCGATTGCGGAGCAGAGCGAAAGTCTGTACGCGCTACTGTGTTCAGTAGCCCCTGATATGTTAAAAATGTATTTATATCACGTATTTTCTGAAGAGGTAAATTCTCCTTGGTTATGAGCAGAATGAATAGGAACAGAAAACGGTTAAAAAGAAAATGAGTGACACAGAATAATAGGAACCAATAACTAGTACCATAGAAAAACAATAGCATAAGTAGATATCCCATGGTATAGGGCGTTTATGTCGCAACTTTTACTGTTATCTCAAGCCGATTACTGTCGATTATTGTCGAAATTTTACTGTTTTGTTGGGGTGAGAGTGTATGAACGGCACAATATGAGAGACTACCAGTGTCACACAGCTTCACGGGAAAGAATTACATGAACTATCGGCTTGAGATAACAGTAAAAGTTACCCCTACGCCCTATACCATGAGATATCTACTTATGCTATTGTTTCTCTATGCTAGTACTCCAGTACTCAGTGGTAATGGTTACCCTTTTTGTTCAGTAACATGAATTGGAAATGTCAAATTAGTTTTATATCTAAAAACTAATTATTATTGAGATTATATAGATTATTACCAGCAATAGAAATTATTATTACTAATATATCCATATTCACCCTAGGATTAAATGGGATAAGAATTATCCTATACCAAGAAGCTCTTGAACTTCCTCTATTCTTTCTCGATTATAAATTATAAATGATGCACAAAGATGCAAGAGAATAATGATTGTTAGAGAAGGAATACAGTATTCAATTCTAGAAAATAACTTCCTCGATTGATATTACATAATTGAATATAGGGTGCTAGGACACAAACAGATAAGTAATAAAACCTGATTTTTCAGAAGGTGAAAAAACTCATTTCAACATTAATTGAAAAATTGAAGATGTTTCTAGTGCTTGATTATTTGTTTTTCTCATATGAAAACAATCTATCCAATGCTTTTATAAAAATTCCTTCTATTATGAGAAACCTAATTATCATTGGTGATTGGCTAATGGACTTCATATATAATGAGAATGAATAAACAGTTTTTTCATTCATTTTCATTATATTTGAAGTCCATTCGCCAATCACTAATGAGAACTCGCGCTTGAAACGAGCTACATAAACAACCTGTACCGGCGGTGTTGTTTCAACAACTGCAGGCAAACCATCATTGAATTTGTTGTTTACATCTCGACGTTCAACAATCGATTATTCGACGTTACAAGATGTCATTTATGGATGAGTGTCGGACCGTCGGTTTGCGCCGTAGAAAGAAAAGGAAGCGCGATTGTTAAAAGTTGACGAGAAACTGCAGTGATCGCTCGATTTGGACTGAAATGAGAATAATGATCAGAATTATGAGAAAGAGCGAAACGCCAAAATAGAATATTCATGCCCACCATCTCGACTTGCTACCGGTTAACATGTTATGCCGTCATCTCATTCTTATTTCACATGTTCATCCCGACGTCCTCCTCCTCCTCCTCCTCCTCCACCTCCTTCTCCTCATCATCATCATCATCATTTTCTGCTCCTGCTGCAGCGTCTTTGCTTGCCGCTTAAATATTCCAGTTCTTTTTCATGAGCCGGCATGCCAAGACAGAGCAAACAAGTTTTTCTGCAGTATGCATTTCATCTCGACTGATCGTTTATTCATTTATTTATTTGGTCGCTCCTGTCCCTCATTTGAACCACTATAATAACAAACAAAGGCTTGTCCGTACGAGGTCTGAATAGAATCTGAAAAATTCTCCGCTGACGACCGCGAGACAACGACGACGCATTCTCATTTTCTTGATCTCGCGGTCTCTCCTCTTCATCCTCCTTCTCCTCCACCACCACAACCACCTCCTCCTCCTTACTCCTCCTCACCATCAACCGCATATTAATGTCCCTGTCTTTGTTCTTGTAAGCTGAGCTGCGAAATTAACAGTCTACCAACCACCGTTTCCGCCGAAGCCGAAGGTGTAAATGGCTCTGTTCTCTCACTTGAAATGAAATTCAACGAACAGAACAGAAGAAATTGAAGATAGACTTTTCAATTCTTCTGCAGAAAATTAACACCGTAGGAGGCCTTAACGTTTTTCTGGTGTTAAGAGTCATCCATCAACAGCCTTCAAGCGGACGTGTTACTTTCATTGATTGAGAACTGCCTCGACGAAATCTGATGTGTAAATTTTATTTCATACAGGTCTTGGTTCTCACGAGTGGATATTCTTCATCAATGACAATTGTAAACAGCCAGTGATTGGTTTTCATTCATTGATGATCAAAGAACATTATTTAAATGAATGAATCCTCCATATTCCATACAGGTATTGGTTCTCGCGAGTGCATATTCTTCATCAATGAATATTGTAAACAGCCAGTATTGATTGGTTTTCATTCATTGATGATAAAATAGCATTATTAAAATGAATGAATCCTCTGTGTGAATCATATTCCATACAGGTATTGGAATATGACAGCGTATTCTTTTCATCAATGAAAATTGTAACCAGCCAGTAGTGATTGGTTTTCATTCATTGATGATAAAATAGCATTATTAAAATGAATGAATCCTCTGTGTGAATCATATTCCATACAGGTATTGGAATATGACAGCGTATTCTTTTCATCAATGAAAATTGTAACCAGCCAGTAGTGATTGGTTTTCATTCATTGATGATAAAATAGCATTATTTAAATGAATGAATCCTCTGTGTGAATCATATTCCATACAGGTATTGGATTGGTATTCCACACAGCCAACAGATATGGTTTTCATTCAGATGGCTTTGTATGTAAGTATAGCTTTCAACAGGTGGCTTTGTAAGTATTGTGAATATTACTTTTCCAATATCAAAATAATTTTTAGGGCAGGTTTCCGAGCTCGGGATTTAGCTGAGTTCTAGAATTCAAACAGCTGGAGTCAGAAAATTGGCTTTCCGAAATGGGGCGTAGCATAGCCACCTCTAATAAAAGGCCGCGGCCTACGATATTGCAACGTCGCAGTGTAGGCCTAGAATCTAATACATGATTGGTGGAAAAGATCAGCTGGTATTTTTTAAAATCTTTTTCACCAATCATGTATTATATTCTGGGCCTACACTGCGACTTTGCAATATCGTAGGCCGCGGCCTTGTATTAGAGGTGGCTATGGGCGTAGTCGTAGTCATTTTCATAGTCACGTTTGAATTGAATTTCAAAAAACTAGAAAATTGAACACAAAATAAAGAGAGAATAGTGTAAAGTTTCAGCTATTTTGAATTATTTAGGAATTTTTAATTTCGTCAAAGGAAAAAGTAAGGTTTTTGTTCTTTTAGAATTGAATTTATAATAGCAGGACTTATATCACGCCGGTCTCTATAACGTTTCACACCATGCAGGTTCATAAATGCAGCCATCTCTTGTGTACAAGTTCGACTGCAAATCTGGGGTTGGGTTGATTTGCGAATGGACGAGTATTCACTTGCCACAGAAAGTATTTACTTGCGTTTATTCACACCAAAATTGGCATTTTTCGGGGGTTTACTAGCCTCTCAAGTATTTACTCGCGAGTAATAGTCAATACTTGTTTTATTCACTTCAATTATAGCGTTTACTTGTCATTCAAGTATTTACTTGTCCTACTAGTTTGTATTCACACCGCCCAATGCCTCAGAATAATAACTCTATCCTTTTAATTTATATTTTTGGTTTTGAAGCCTCTAAATTGAAGAATCTACTTTGTGAAAATAATGTTAAGGCCTGTAAATTTTGTGAAGTGAACAACTACAAGACTTGACCTATTTCGGACTATGTGTAGCCTTACCTAAATTTGGGAGAGGAATAGCACAAGGTTACCTTATTTTTCACTCCCTATCATTTGATTACGTATTTATTGTATAAAACGATAAAGAATCATCAAGTGAGTCATTCTTTCTATACTTCATTGTCTTCATGGAGTTGGTCGAAACTATTCCTCAAGCAGTTTTCTACTCATCGTGAAAATGCCTCAAACTTTCGGGCAGCAGTAGTGAAAATATGATTGAAGTTTTTCTTCCTCAAAGTATTTTCATGGAAAGGTATAATGATGAGAAACGTTATCATCGGGCAATAACTTTTCTCATTAGGACTACTTTCTTCCGCGTTCCTTGACCATTCCGATTTCCAGCAATGGTAAAGCGGGATGTCTGGAATTTATTAAGCGTAATTGTTAGATATGAGCGGTTGGTGGTGGGTGCGCGTGCTGGTGTTTGATCCTGATAATTTCTGGGAGTGTGTGTGTGAGGGGGGCCTTACCGTCCCCAAAAATGATGCAGATAGTTGCCGCCTCCACGGTTTTGGCAATTTTTCAGCGGGGGCGGCGGATGGGTAGGTAGACGGGGGTGGTATGAGGGGGAAAATCCTTTTTGTTCTTCTTCTTCTTCCTCTTCTTCTTCCTCTTCTTCTTCTTCTTCTTCGTCTTTAGTACAGCCAACTACAGACGGCAAACGTTCATTTATACAAGTTGTCGCTTGTTAATTCTCGGCACGGCGACCTCCTAATGAAAGATGTGTTTGGCTGCTCCGTATTGCCAGATGAGATATGGCAGCTCCACCATTACCGATTCTTCTCGTACATTCTCTGCAGCCTTCTCTTCCTCTTTCTCTCCTTCCTCTTATTCTTATTCTCACTCATTCTCTCTTTCACCCTATCTTCTTCATTATTCTTTTTCACTTCCTCTTTATGAGTTTCTCTCATCTTCCCTTTTTCCTCTTCTTCTCCAGGATTCTCTCTTATCTTTCATTTTTCCTCTTCTTAATCATGATTTTCTCTCATCTTTCTTCCTCCTCTTCTTATCTATGGTTTTCTTTCATCTTTTCTTCTTCCTCTTCCTCTTCAAGATTGTCTCTCAACTTTCCTTCCTCTTTTTCTCCATGATTGTCTCTCATCTTAACTTCTTCCTCTTTTCTCCATGACTTTCTGTCATCTTCTCATCTTCCTGTTCTATTCCATGATTTTCTCTCATTTTTTTCTTCCTCTTCTTCTCTATGATTTTCTCTCATATTTTCTTCTTCCCATCTTCTCCAAGATTGTCTTTCATCTTTTCTTTTCTCTCTTCTTCTCAATGTTCTTCTATCATTTCTTCTTCTTCTTCTTCTTCTTCTTCTTCTTCCTCTATTCTCCATGTTTTTCTCTCATCTTTTTTCTTCCTCTCCTTCTCCATGTTTTCCTCTGATGTTTTCTTCTTCATCTTCTTCTCCAAGATTGTCTCTCATCTTTCTTCCTCTTCTCCTATGATTCTCTTTTATCTTTTCTTCTTCTCCAAGATTGTCTCTCATCTTTCTTCCTCTTCTTCCTATGATTCTCTTTTATCTTTTCTTCTTCTCCAAGATTGTCTCTCATCTTTCTTCCTCTTCTTCTCTATGATTCTCTTTCATCTTTTCTTCTTCATCTTCTTCTCCAAGATTGTCTCTCATCTTTCTTCCTCTTCTTCTCTATGATTCTCTTTCATCTTTTCTTCTTCATCTTCTTCTCCAAGATTGTCTCTCATCTTTCTCCCTCTTCTTCTCTATGATTCTCTTTCATCTTTTCTTCTTCATCTTCTTCTCCAAGATTGTCTCTCATCTTTCTTCCTCTTTTCCTCTATGATTTCCTCTCATCTTTTCTTTTTCCTTCTTAGCTCCAGGATTTTCTCTCATCTTTTCTTCTCCCCCTCCGCTTATCCATTTTTATCTGTATTTCCTCCAAATTTGTGTCCGTCATCGTCTTCCGAGCTTGCTCTTCTCCATCTTCAAATTTTCCATCTTCTCGTTTTTCTTGTTGTTCAGCTTATTAAGCTTTCTTCTCTCCTCTTCTCTGTCACTTCTCCTCCCTTTTTCTCCTTCTATTCTCTTCTTCTCCTTTCTCTTTCCAGCATCTCATCTTCACCCTCTCTTCGACCCCATCTTATTCTTCATGAGGACTTAATTATTTTCAGGTCACAATCATACAAATGTTCTGCTGAGTAAACTGGGAGAGCTTTAGGGACCCAGGGATGGGAAAAATCTCTTCATCTTATGAAATCTTCATGTGCTCACCTCTTCATTTGCAGATTTCCATAAGTTTTGTCAAACTGGCATCGTCGAAACGTATAGTGAGATATCATCTCAATTGAATGAACAATTCAACCACATTACTACATAATTATATCCTAATGAATTATTATCTATGAAAACCCCAGCTATTGGAAACGATAGGGAATAATATTCTATACTCTAGGACCGGTTTCCGAGCTCATGATTTAGCTAAGTTCTAGACTTTGAACAGCTGGAGTAAAAAAATTGGCTTTCAGAAACGGGGCGTAGTCGCAATTTTTATGATAATCTTCATCTTTTTATTTCTATAATTGGAAATATTCTCCCTTGACGAGTTGAAACATTCCTAAATTATTCAAAATAGCTGAAACTTCACACCATTTTCCTTCTATTTGATGTGTGAAATTGTCTAGTTTTTCGAGATTTAATTCAGACTTGGACTGCGACTACGCCCCGTTTCGGGAAACCAATTTTCTGACTTCAGCTATTCAAAGTCTAGAGCTTAGCTAAATCCCGAGCTCGGAAACCGGCCCTAGAAATAGTACAAATACAAATTTGTATTTCTTCTATATATTTAAAAGCGAAATGGCACTCACTCACTGACTGACTGACTGACTGACTTACTGACTCACTCACTCACTCACTCACTCACTCACTCGCATAACTAAAATCTACCGGACCCAAAACGTTCAATTTGGTAGGTATGTTCAGGTGGCCCTTTAGAGGCGCACTAAGAATCTTTTGGCAATATTTTAACTCTAAGGGTTGTTTTTTAAGGGTTTAAAGTTCATCTTTTAGCATGTATATTCTTCTTCTCCCAATCTATTAATATAATTGAAATTTCCATTCATATGTTACTATAGAACTATAATCTAGATAGAGTACCTCTTCGAAACAGTTGTTAAGTGGCAACTAAATTAATAATTTTGTCAGGTTGGGCATAAGTTGAGTTGACTATATTAGGTTGACAACAAGTTGAAGATTTAAAGCATTTATCGCGGAAAAATTGATTGGGCACTGCTACTTCAATCCTGGGAATATTATATTACTAGCCGTCAGGCTCGCTTCGCTCGCCATATCCGTTTAGCCAGACGTTTAGTCTGGACCCCCGACTGGATTGCCTCTACATATGATAAAAATGCCCAAATGAAAAATTCAGGCGAGCGAAGCGAGCCTGCTGATCTCATTCTTGGACGATCCAGTCGGGGGTTCAGGGGCTAGACGGATATGGCGAGCGAAGCGAGCCTGACGGCTAGTATGCTTATAATTTCATTGCCTATTGCCTATTAACTGTCTCAGTTATACAAATTGTGTAATCGAAAATCAGTCATTCCTCTATCATGATACAATAATAATAATTCACATCCGGAGAATTTGAAACAAGAGTTTTCATGAGCTTAATAATAAACGTGACGAATTGGCAACGTTTATGGGTTCGGGGGGTGAGGAGGTACTCATGTATTGCAATTTCCATCGGACTATTCTCGTGCGGAAGACTATAATATGTTCATCATGTGTATGATAAGTTATATTCAATCGAATAGAATCTATAAGTGTGTAAATATATGTGTTGGTTCCAACACGGAACTGCAACCCTGTATAAAATTCTAATAAATGTGGATGTGACAAAAAAAAGTGTTTTTTTTTTCAATTACCTCCCTTGCCTAAGCCTCTATATTAATGAAATTTCTTCTATACTAGTAGGTGACCAGTTCCCCTCTAGAGCACTTGACAAACTGAAAACTTGACCCACTAGAATCCTGAAAATTAAATAAAAAGGCCTTCAACCATCCTCTGTAAATTAAAGATGAATATGTAACATTTCAAGTTAATCAGTTAAGAAATTCAAACGTGATGATTCGTCATTCGTGGATTTCCTATTCCATACGTGTATAAGCCAATTCTTCCCGTAATTAATTATAGAATATAAATTAAAAAGGTACTTAACAGCTCTGAAATTGTTTCCAAGAAGCTTCCTCATTCTCCATTATAACAAATGAGGAATTTATTCCTTTGACAATAAATATATTTTCATACTAGGGAAGCTTCCCTGTACGCATGGAGGAGTTGCTGCAGACCTGAGAAATTCTCTCATAGTTGAAAAATGAATTTGCTTATCGAATTCCTAACATACCAATCACGGATCCAATAATTATAACTGAGAACTGAATTGAAATAGGAATGAGGAATCCTAATATAATTATTATCAACGATAGATTATTATTGATTATCATGCATTTCAAAGGATGTGTTTTCAGTCTACTTTTAACTTATTGTCGACGATGTACTAATATCGAAGCTCTACTATAATTATTATCCTTTGAGATCCTTATATGATTATGAATAATTGATTATTGATTATCATGCATTTCAAAGGATGTCTTTTCAGTCTACTTTCAATTTATTGTCGACGATTCTACTAATATCGAGGCTCTACTAGAATAATTATCCTCTGGGATCCTTATATAATAAAAAATAGTTGATTATTGATTATCATGCATTACACAGGATGTGTATTCAGCCCACCTACAACTTATTGTCGACGATAAACTTATATCAAGGGTATTGTAGAATTGTTATCCTTTGAGATCCTTATGTAATAATAAATTTAGTCTAGTTTTAACTTATTGTCGACGATATACTTATATCAAGGGTTTTGTAGAATTGTTATCCTTTCGGATCCTTATGTAATAATAAATTTAGTCTAGTTTTAACTTATTGTCGACGATATACTTATATCAAGGGTTTTGTAGAATTGTTATCCTTAGGGATCCTTATGTAATAATAAATTTAGTCTAGTTTTAACTTATTGTCGACGATATACTTATATCAAGGGTTTTGTAGAATTGTTATCCTTTCGGATCCTTATGTAATAATAAATTTAGTCTAGTTTTAACTTATTGTCGACGATATACTTATATCAAGGGTATTGTAGAATTGTTATCCTTAGGGATCCTTATGTAATAATAAATTTAGTCAAGTTTCAGCTTATTGTCGATTGTACTTATATCGAGGCTCTACTAGAGTAATTATCCTCTTGGGTCCTTATATAATAATAAATAATTGATAATTGATTATAATGCATTACAGAGGATTTGTTTTTAGCCTACTTTTAACTTATTGTCGACGATTGCACTAATATCGAGCCTCTCCTAGAATTATTATCCTCTTTGCTGGGGAAATAAGGGTGGTTGAAAAAGCGATCCCCGAAGAAGGATATCGAATAGCTTAATATAAGGATCGAATTACGGTCTAAGAGGGAGGTGCAACGGAGAGGCTGAGATAGTTTAGAGTGAGAGAAAACGAGCTTTCTCCAGTGGAGCTCGGGTGATAGATAAGGGAAAGCATCCTAGGTGGAAAACGGTGGAAAAAGACAGGGAGAGAGGTTATTGGGAGGCTGTGCGAGGGAGGGAGGGAGAAAAGTGTAGCAGAGGTGAGGAGCCTTTGCAATAATCACCTCCTGCGATGATCAGGAGAGGGGGAAAATGGAGGAGAAGAGGACCAAGAAGGGAAATTCTAGGGAAAAATAACGGCTGCGTTAATATGCGTCAGGTTCTTCTAGGGCTTCCCTTTTCCTCTTGCCGTTAGACCCTTTGAGCGATACTCGATCGATATGGAGCACCCTCTTCGATCTGCGAGCGATTTTCTCGGCTCCACACTCTTCAATAATTCAGCCAAGTCCGAGGCATTACGTTTTCCTCTAATCCATTTATTCTGAACCGCAAGCTCCCATTGAGCTGGGCTCGTTCTTGTCAACTAGACTCAAAACTTTCTCTCGGCGATTTTGTGCGTCCATGCAACCCCCTCCCCACAAGTACTCAACTTTTTCATCTTGCTTCATTTGGAGATTTGAACCGTTTCATTGATCGAGTTCTCTTAAAAAACTTTGATCTCGATTATTATGACGACCATCGTGTTTTGGAAAATATTTGTAATAGTTCGAGTTATTCAATTCAAAATCATTCTCTTGAGATATAGGGTCGTATGAATAACAACTGAGCATATGCTCATGAGCATGAGCATGGAGCATAAGGTTTTACTCATGAGCATTAGGTAGAAGCAAAAGCATTTGCTCATTTTTATATGAAAAAACTTTACCTTATACTCCCATATTATGCTTCTGCCACTTTTGAACACAATTTGGTTGTAGTAATAATTTTTTAATTGATGTAAAATACTAGACAATGATTGAGAATATTACAATCTCATCCAATATTTCAAATACATGAGTGGAAAATTGAATTTCAAATAAATGAATGGATGTCAGTTTAAGGGCCGTTTGCACAGTGTAAGTTTAAGCTAAAACTTAAACCAAATGTGGATTTTTCTGGTTTAAACTAAAATTCTGTTTGCGCAGTATCAGTTTAAACTCTGTATTGAGTTTAAACTCTGGGAAAGTTTAAACCTCCAAAACAGGAGGTTTAAACCAAATAATTTTGATTAACTAGACATCTGTAAAATTCGATAGGTAACAGCTAATAGTAAATTATTTGTCGACGGTTGTTTTTAATGTTTCTGTGGACTATAATAATTATTTAGGTTATAGTGAATCATTATTGATAGAATTGACAGGAATTTATAGAAGTTTTTAATGCGATTGATAAAGATGTCTGCGAAGAAATTTTGGAACTGATAAAAATTGGGCGAACAACGAATAATTTAAATTTCTGGGATGATAGAGAATTTTTTAACGGTTTTGCTTGAGTAAAGCAAAATAAAATGGAATAGAAAATAAGGCAATTTTTATCAGTGGTCTTTGATTAGAAAACATGTTTTTAATAACACATAACTAAGATATTTTGCTTTCGAGAGATTTCTAATAAACGAGGGAGACCGTAGTAGATTTAAGTGGATTTTCATAACAAAATAAGGTTTTTATCTCATATTCTAGATTATATTTTTTGGTGACAACACTGTCAACTAAATATAAGTTCGTTTCTAATAGTAATATAGCATTTCATTATTTTTTGAAGAATTTCTTGCTCGCTTTTCACTTTTATTACCGTACAGCTTACAGCTCTGTGGATTTTGAAACAGGAAATAGTAGCTACATAGCCTCAATTTACTGATGGTTTGTAAACAAATAGCAAATTTCCTGTAAAAAATTACCCTTCCTGATATTATAGACGATGACATTCTATTACCAACTTAGTTTAACTTAAACTGGATTAGTAAATGTACTGAGAAAACCGATTGAAGCTTAAACTTTCAGATTAACTTAAACTCGATTAACTTCATCGAGTTTAGCAATCTACACTGTGCAAACGGCCATAAGTGGTAGATAGGACTAAAAACCTCCCAACACCGCTTAATACAGAATATTTCTATTCCATTTTCAATCAATGGTGAGCTCATAAATGGAGAGTTCAATAAAGGGTAATAATTGGATGGAGAGTAATGTACATTGTAACTAAGGGAACGAAGCAGAATACCGTTAGTACTGGAGATTATCCATCTATAATATAGATGTATGCATGGAAGCACCAATCCGTCAACCGGAGCTTTAATGAACTGTTCAGGCGACCTTACCTAGTTAATTCTTTATTGCCTCATCTTGTTTAAAAACGGTTTATTACTTCAAAACATGATATTAGGAAATTACTAGACAATTAATTATTACATTGGCATGCTTTTTATTTCGGCGGAGAGAGACACGGATGATTGCTTTTCTGTCTTTGTTGAATCCTTCATTGTTTCAGTTAACGTGCAATAACTATAACAATGACAAAGGCGGAGCGCAAATGAAATTGGAGTTCGTCTACCGCGTTCAACAAATAGATGACTGCGGACCTGTGCAGTGCGGACCGCGCTTTGATGACCGCAGCTTTTGATGACCACGGCTGACCGCGCGCGGTCTGGTGGTTGTTGACTTGAACTGCCAGCATCTGAAACTCATTCCATTTAATATTATTATTAGCTGGGTAACAATTCTCACAAATTGATTAATTCTTTATTGATTCATACAATAAGTTCATCATCAAAATGATGTGGAGAGAAATCCTTATTTAAATTGAAATTAAAGAAGTTTTTAATACAGCTGGGAGTGGACAATGCAGATGACATCATCACAACAAATTATAATTGACCGAGCTAAGTGAGGTCTAAGTTTCAAGTCGACGGTTTGGCATTTCTCTCAATGTTTAAATGTTTGTATGTTCAAATGTTTATTATGTTTATATGTTGCGCATTTACGGCGAAACGCGGTAATAGATTTTCATGAAATTTGACAGGTATGTTCCTTTTTTAATCGCACGTCGACGTATATACAAGGTTTTTGGAAATTTTGTATTTCAAGGATAATATAAAAGGAAAAAAGAGCCTCCTTCATACGTCAATATTAGAGTAAAAATCATTCATCATAAATCAGCTGACAAGTGATTACACAGATGTGTGGAGAAGCCAGTCTATTGCTGCATTTCCATTACACACATCTGTGTAATCACTTGTCAGCTGATTTAAGATGAATAATTCTATAGTCCTGATTTTTACTCTAATATTGGCGTATGGGGGGCTCCTTTTCCTTTTATATTATCCCTGAAATGCAAAATTCCAAAACCTGTATATACGTCGAATTATTAATAGAATTATTCATCATAAATCAGCTGTCGAGTTGACTATAATTGCATGCCATGTTGCAAGCAATAATTCAATATCTCAATGCAGATTGGTAAAAAATTAACAGCTGTGTAGACTATAAATTGCATGCCTCATTGAATGCAATTTTATTGCACTATTAAATAGGATGCAAGACTTATAAACACTCGTCTGGGCGCCAAGATGGCTTCTGGTTTCACCCGCTAAATCCGGAAAGCGTTATATATGATAATTAAATCTTGTGTAAGCAAGATCTGATCAATAAAATGTTAGTGTATCAGTGTGGATGTGCTTATGGTTGGGGACGTCGTTATAACTGCGCGAGTCTACGTTCACAGAAATACTAGTACCTACCTTGATCGATGAATTCGCTGGTGGTGACAACCTGTCTTCTGTTCTTGAAATCTGAATGCATCATTACACGAGTTAAAGCTGTGCAAAGGCTAAAAATAAACTTTCTACTCGTGAAATTTTTCAAAGTTTTTCAATTTGTATATCATCAAGCTATCAAAATGAAAAAGTTTTCTCAGGAAAACATTTCTTTGTGGTCATTACTTTTTGAGATATGAACGGCTAAAGTTTAAATTTTTGGAACAGAACATTTCAAATTCGGTGAGAGATAAATCCATGTCATTCAGAGAATAGATTCTTCATGGTATTGTTGATCTAGTAAAACTAAAATTTTCTGAAAATATCATTTTAAAGATAGTTATTCAATTACTAAAAATAGCCAAAAATAACTTTTACTTGAGTTATTTTTGGTAAATTGAATAACTCTTCAAAAAATGTTATATTTTTAGAAATTTTTGTTTACTAGATCAACAATACATGAAGAACCATCCTCTAAATCTCATGGATTTATATCTTACCGAATTTGAAATGTTCTGTCCTAAAAGTTCAAACTTTTATCTCGAAATCGTTCTACATATCTCGAAAAGTAATGATTGAAAAAAAATGTTTTCCTGAGAAAACTTTTTCATTTTGATAGCTCGATGATAATTATACAAATCGAAAAACTTTGAAAAATATCACCAGTAGATAGTTTACTTTCAGCCTTTGCACAGACTTAATCTTCTTTAAGGCAATCCAATGATTCTCTGTAGGTAATAATATTATATTCAATAAGATTCTGAATGAATCAAAATTAGTGTTTCCTTTCTCTCTGTGAAACTTGTAAAATGCAACTCTGGTTTCCGCACAGGCATTTTTTGCCCATGCAGACCATTTTCTAGAGATTTTATTTCTCTCCGTGTATTTATGAGGTTGTTTTTACTGTGTTGTTGTTTTATATTGGAAATGAGTACATAAGGTTTTTACTTTGTAAATTGCATTTTTTTAAAAATAAATATCTTTTGTCTGTCAAAAAAAGAATGAAAAATAAGGTAACCTTGTGCTATTCCTCTCCCAAATTTAGTTAAAAGTTACATAAATATTTTTGGTAATTACATATTAATTGGT
>NC_052508.1:72160860-72191732 GCF_014356525.2 Nilaparvata lugens | reverse complement strand
TTTTAAATTGATTGAATGCTCTGTAATTCTTACAGTCGGTCGTAGTTATAGGTTATAGTCGGTTTAGTTGGTCGTAACAACATTGAATATTCATCAGCAGACTCAATACCGACTTAGGAGAGTTATCATTATTGATGTGGCAAGAAACTACGACTAATCAATTATATGTTTGAAGGTATTTATTGCAATATCTGCATTCAAATATACTAGTAGTTCTGTGAACAGTAGACCTCGCGCAGTTATAAACCGCAGTATCCTCTTATACTGCAAATATCATATAAATGGAATATCTCAGTAATTTTCTCCTTTCATATCATTTTAATTGTTTTGCAATAATCGACATGATTTTTGCTTTTTCAATTCGGAATTCAAACATAGAACAATTATTTTGCCTTTATTGACACAAGGTCACTGAAGGTCGTTGGCGTCCAGACAGATTTATTAATATGGGACAGGTAGAAGCAAAGGCAGGAAACACGATTCTCCTCTAATCTCTCAAACAGATCTCTGGCAATTGTACAACACATCTTGAACCTTTATATTTATGTTACTTGTAGCGAGAGTGCAAATCTATGTGAACATGCGTTATTATTCGAATATGATATTCGTTTTGATAAATCAGTTCCACTCTTCCTTAAATATCATTCACTAGAATAACTATTACAAACATTCTAACTTATAGAAACAATGATCAGATCATCAGCTGTTCTTAGTGAGAATTTGTGTGTATTTTCTGCTTCAAAATTCATAAAATAACTCAATTAATACAATGTGCAGTGATAATTAAGTGTAACATTTAACTATAATTGGTGTTTTAATTTTTCTAAATTTAAAATTTGCATCTCATATTTATTTTTGGACGAAAGTTGAGCTGAATTCTCACAGAAGAAACCTAACCTATTTTTTGGACATGTAATCAAAATTTGGGAATGGAATAGTTTTGGGCCAAGCTGTTGTCTTTCAATCATTATTTCAATCATATTTATATGATTAGTTATTGTATCCACGTATAAATAAATAAAATGAGTACACTGAAAAACTTTGCACTGAGTAGGCTAAATTCGTAGAATTCAAAATAGTATGGATATATATAATCTATGAATAGTATAATAAAGGAAAGGATATCCTATTATATTAAGCGAGCTGTATTTATATATCTGGTTATTTATGTTTAACGGATCTCGAAAGCGGCTATAACGATTTTCACGAAATTTGGAACATAGTAGGTTTATGATATAAAGATTCGATTGCACTAGGTCTCATCCCTGAGAAAACTCGCTGAACGACATTAAAATGTAATTCATCCTTGGCTGAAACAGATGTGGATAGTAAGAAAGTGAGTATGTGAAAAATCAAAATATCGCATCCCCGAAATTCATAAGATGACGTATAGTCAGCTGTGAAATATAAGCACGATAATTTTAGAGAATTGTGTTCTGTTTATCAATAAAATAAAAATAACGAGCGTAGCTCGGTGCCCCGATATTAATATGATAAAGGGAAGAATTGGCTTTTACACGTACTGGATAGGAAATTCACGAATGACACATCATCACGTCTGAACTATTGGACTGATTAACATGAAATTTTGCATATAGATTCTTAATTCACAGAGGATGGTTAAAGGCTTATTAAAAATACTTCAAGATCTCAGTAGGTCCAGTTCGTCAAGTTTTAAATTAGACCTTTGCGGAGCACGGGTTACATGCTGGAATCCTATACTATTAAACAAGCAATTTCTGTTTATATATTTGGATGTTTAGATGTTTATATGTTTGTATTTCACCGGATCTTGAAAACGGCTCAAACGATTCTCACGAAATTCAGAACATAGTAGGTTTATAATATAAAGATTCGATTGCACTATCTCATTCCTGATAAACTCTCTGAAGGACATTACAAAGGATAATTCATCCTTGGAAGAACAGATTTCGTCGTCTGTCGATAACGTAAGATGCGTTTGCCTGTGTGGGAGATCAGCTGTGTAATCATTCAAACAGCTTACCGTATCTCGCGAGAAATATTATCTAGAAATTTTGATAGACTCTATCAAAATAATCTGATTTGTTGACATGACATGGTTTATCACTCTAAATTAGAGTATATCATAATATTCAAAGTTAATCATTATTTTACAATTTTAAGTGATTAGTGAGTGTTATATTTTTATTCATTGGTTTGTAAACGATCTAAATTTGAACTTTTCTGTTTTTTGATGAAAATTGGACCTGAATTCAAGAGTATGAAACATAACTACTTTTGGACAATTTCGGTGTATAAATCAAAATTCGGGGAAGAAACAGTTTTGGGTGTAAGTGCACGTCCAGTGCCAACATACCTATTATTAAATTTTTGGTTGGGATCGATTTAGTATGTTATTTTGAGCACAAAATCACAAAAATTAAACGGCGCTCACTATTGTTTTCAAAATAAACTAAGTTCAAAGTAGCACAATTTTACATGCATTTAACCTATGAGTAGCAGCATCATTTTTGATTATTTAAATCATCAAATTATGATATTCCTAATCTGAGTTTCCCTAGCCAAAGCTTTTCCTAACCTAAGCTTTCCTAAATAAAGCTTTTCCTAACCTAAAGCTTCTCCTAACCTACAGCTTTTCCTAACCTTAGCTACTTATGGTTGCTACTTATAGGTTAAATGCATGTAAAGTTCTGCTACTTTGAACTTAGTTTATTTTAAAAACAATAGTGAGCGCCGTTTAATTTTTGTGATTTTGTGCTCAAAATAACATACTAAATCGATCCCAACCAAAAATTTGATGACAGGTATGTTGGCACTGGACTTGCACTTTAGCCCAGTTTTGGGCTGTGCCTGTTTGTCCTTCCCCAATCATTCCCTCATCATTTTGAAGAATTGTGCTTTGTTTATCAATAAATAAATAATGAGTAAAGCTCGGTGCCCCGATATTGATAATTAATTATTGATATAGAGGTGTTCATTATGTCGCGCACATCAAAATAAAGATGGGGTTCTACATATATTCGGTGTGTGGCTACCATAAGATACAATCACTGAAAATATATTTGAAGTCGAATTGTCTATTTCTGTATAAGGCTACTTTTAATATAAATAGAAATACAAATCTCAATAACCTTTTTGAATATATCACAACATGTTTTGGACATTCATACCATTTTCATTTGAATTATTTTATCACATTTTTCGGGACATTCATGCCATTTTCAAATAATTCCATGCCAATACTGAAAAATTAGAAAAATATAGATTAAAAATAGTTATAATAATAGTGAAAACAAAGTGGATAACCAACAAGGATATATATTAGTCAAAATATAAAAATCTTAGTTTTCGTTGTTTTTGAGTGAAATTGGACTAAATTTTAGAAGTGAAATCATAACCCTATTTTGGACTTTTAAATGTTATCTAAATTTAGGAGAGAAATAGTAAAGGGTGATCTTAGGTTTTCACCCAATCAGTGCTTCTTTGTGAAAAATAAAATAATTTAAAGTCAAATAATTACAGGTATAACAGGTCTGCAGCAAGGTCTATAAATAAATAATACAGGTGATGACACAATCCCGTGATTCATTGTAAATCGCCATTTTATGGGGGTCCAGTTCACCAATTTTCAAATTTATTAGGTTATCATATAGATTGAACAACATGATGTGTTATTTTGTTATATGGTCAAGGGATATTGCTGGCTTTGAATTGTAAAATAAATTGTTCCAAACAGAATAATACTATATTTAGATTCCAACTAGGAACTGAATTGTTATTTTTAGATTTAATGATCGGGAACTTGAAACTCTTTCTGAAATTGGCCTCGCATATTGCTGTATTGACCCAATGCCTTATGAATCATAATCTTCAAGTTACAAGAATGAGAACAATTTTAATAGTGAATAAATGAATAATTGAACATTTTTTATGGGAATTTCATTATAAAAAATTAAAACCTGAACTCACATATTATCTTAACTAGAATATTGTTTATAAAATGCATAATTTTGTTACAAGCAAATTGAATTGGATTGGATTTTCAAATGTACCGCCATAAAGATCCCAATAAATGGCCGCTCCATAAGGAACACGAGTGTCATGACCTATATTTATAGACCTGGAGATAATTTATTATTTATTCACTTATTTATTCCATGTTACAAACAAAATACATTTCAAATAAAAAATAATACACATTTTTTCCATGCATGGGCAAAATGCCTGTGTGCACGAAAGAGTAGCAATCTGAATAGTTCATAAGCTATAAGCTATAGTAGATAATCTATATAATTGAGTTTAGTGAATTTATGGGTAGATGGGCTTTTGATTTTGAAATAGTTTGTGATAATATTGTAATACTGTAACTCGATAACAATGATTCGACTCTCTGACTCCAACCATTCCATTACAATCTATTAATCCAACAACAAAATGATGTCTCCGATTTCATCCTCTGGTCAAAAATGATCACACGCTACATTCAAAGCAATTTGGCCAGGGTGACTGGACAAGAAGAAAGTCCAATTCTTTCTTGCATCACTAAGTTGAAGTCTATATCTCCAAAATTGCCGACCAAGAAAAAGTCGGAAAAAGACTATGTGTAGCCTTATCTAAATTTGGGAGAGGAATAGCACAAGGTTACCTTATTTTTCCTCTCCCTTTCATTTTGATAATGTACTAACTTTTTATATAAATGAATTAGTAAATTAGAATAAATGTGTGGATAGATAAACGATATGATTGAGGTTGGTGAAATCATGGGTAAATGGGCTCATGATGATTGATTTTTGAATTGAATTTTCTTTGATTACCTTGTAATAATGGGACAGACAAACTATATGATAGAGTTTAGTGAATTTATGGGTAGATTGGCTCTTGATTTTGTAATAGTTTGTGATAATTTGTAATACTGTAACTCAATAACAATAATTTCACTCTCTAGCATCAACTACTGGAATCGATCAATCCAATAACAAATGATGTCTCCGATTTTATCCTCTGGTCAAAAATAAGCACACGTTACATTCAAAGCAATTTGATCATGGTGACTGGACAAGAAGAAAGTCCAATTCTTTCTTGCATCACTAAGTTGAAGTCTATATCTCCAAAATTGCCGACCAAGAAAAAGTCTCACCGCTTCACGGGAACGGTGCTTTCTTCAAGGCCCTGTGGGAAATTAGGAAACTTCTGAAGAATTTTCTTGATAGCGGAGATCTTCTCCAATCTTTCCTCAGGCTAAATTCATCCTCTCTTGAAAATTACTTCTAGAATATTCAACTTTCCCAGTTATTGTTGGGAGTTACAATTGTAGTTTATTTGAAAAATCTATTCGCTATCGATCTAATTTAATTATTCATTACTAACAGGTAACTGGTGCTCCGCAAGGGTCTAATAGAAAACTTGACAAACTGAAAACTTGACCTACTGGAATTTTGAAGATTATAAAATAGGTTTGACAAACTAAAGACTTGACCTATTTTAAAGAGTTTAAAATAGGCTATAACCATCCTCGGTGAATTAAGAATCTATAGGCACAATAAATTCCAAATTCCTGATTTTATTATTATATTTTTGATTTAAATTGGACAAAGCTTATGAAGTGATACACATAACCTGAGGGTGATAGAATACAAGGGGTCCAAGTGACATTATTTTTCTTTTTTTTTTAATTATCTACAGTAATCGATAGCTGAAAGTGTATTGAAGAGGTATAAGCGTAAGTCTAATCAGTGCTGACATCTGGTGTGAAATTTTTAAACTACATTTTCCAACAGCTGTTTATTTGATTAAGCAAGGGGTCCAAGTGAGTTGGATCCCCTGTTTACAGGACAACGGTTGCTCGTATCCATCAAATTAAATTTAACCTTGATTAAGCCATGTCACCAAGCAAAAGATACCTCAAGAACCAATTAGCGAATCAGATAAAATTGCAATGAGGTCATCAATCATTGTTCAACTGCTGGTAAATTTGATAGATTTATGTGTAGCTAGACAATAGAGTTTTGTTTGGTAAACAAGGGGTACAAGTGATACTTCTTATCATTATTTAGCTGATAATTGAGAAAGGAGAGCAATTTGAGACATGAAACTGTACGTTTGATTTGGTAAAAGTATACTGAATAGTTATAGGAATAGGTGAATATGATCTCTATATTCATTTCATGAATAAACGAAGCTTTTACTGCCGATTACTGTCGATTATTGTTGATTTTTACTGTTTTGACTGGGTAAGAGAGTATGAACGGCACAATATGAGAGACTACCAGCGTCATAAAGCTTCACAGGGAAGAATTACGTGGACAGCTTGAGATAACAGTAAAAGTTGCGACATAAACGCCCTATACCATGGGATATCTACCTACGCTATTGTATCTCTATGGCTATACACCACAATTTCATATACAAACTGAACTGTGAAATCTGGAGCTCATCCAAGTTTTTCTTATTCATGATCAGGAAATTTGACGAAGTTACTTGTGTTGATGAAAACTTCCAGATCAAAAAATTACTTCTTCGAGAAACTTGTTGTTAAATTTCGCCTATGTTCATATAATTTAATAATTATTTTTTGATGATAGTAATTACATTAGGTTGTTCTCAATTTCTTCCCAATGAAGTCTATATTGAATTATTATGGTATAAGGGAGGAAAAAATTAACTCCTGATTAATTATTCCACTCAATTCATTGTAGAGATACTTAACAATATCGAACAACCAAATCATCCACTCATAAAATCACAACTTCACAAAAAAATATTCTGTACACATCTGTTAAACTGTACAATTCATCACCACTAGAAATTAAGGCACTGCCTCTTACATTCTTCAAAAGGAAATTGAAAACTGTACTGAAAGCTGAAAGATTATATAATATACAAGAATTTTATGTAATTGACTGGACCAAATACTTTGAGCCACATGGGCGACCACGTGTTCTCCTAAAATTTAAAAATTGTAGATTTCTGTTATTTGTTGCAACACGTGCTCTGAACATATTGTATTTAAGAATATGAACGCTCGAAGAGCTAGAATAATAAAAAGAACCGTTTCTCGAAACTATTGAGAATGCATTTGAATAGCTTACCTAGACAGACGCTGGGGCATTATTCTTTTGAAAATAGTTTGAGACAAAATCTCTTTCCTAGAAATTTGCTAACAGCATTCTAACGTCAGTCACAGACACGTTTACAATAGAACCCCATGGCCCACTGTGCTTTGTGTCAACCCTTGTATATACCTATAGCATAAGTTGATGGCAGGTAAATGAAGATTGTGTGAATAGCAATATAGATATATAGTTAGGAGAGAAGTAAATATAGATATGTGAGTTTGTTACAATGTAACCACGTGGTTAGCATATGCTACAATTTTACCACGTGGTCAGCATATGAATATTATTGAAGCAATTATTTGATGATCAGTTATTTGAATGGTGATCACATAAAACGATAAACATGAGTAAATGTATTTATAAATTAGGTCATGAAGTAGATTAGGCTATATGTATAAAGTACTCAACAAATAATGTTGTACAATAAATTATAATTTAATAATTATTATAAGCTAATTAAGTTAGTTGAATCCGAATTCATAGGCTAAGGATAAATTTGTAAATAGAATAAATTAGGTATATTTGATTGAAACATGTTGACAATGAGTATGAGAAACCTGCTTAATTAATTAAGTAGTAATTAATGGGTATCTTATTAATTTGATTTATTCAACTCGATTGTAATGATGTACTGTATGACTTTGCATTTTGTTCATTTCATGTATTTATTATTGAAGTATTTGCCATATCAGATTTATAAGATTGATCACTGTATTAATCAAATCAATGCATTCAATTGTCAGTAGCCAAACTTTAGAGTTTAAATATTGATAAAATATATGATATCATTTGTTTTAATAATGAAGGGGAGCCATAGTTTAAAATGATTTAACATAATAAACATTATAGTGAATTCAATTGATATTTGAATCCATTTTGTAAGCAGAATATTAGCTGAAGAGTTTGAGTGTAGGCGGAGCTAGAGGGCGAAGGGTGATGAGGGGTGGAAAATCGTGGTGCTAGTATATATGCAGGCAGACCCTGTCTTGCAAGTTAGTTGCAAGTTAGTGGCAGTTAGTGGCATTTGAGTGGCATTTGAGTGGCAGTTGAGTTGCTGCTAGTTGCTGTGAATCTCTTGGATTTTGGACAGTGTTCAGTATAGGAGTGAGTTTTTGGTCTCAGACTTCAATTATCCTATAGGGAATTGACTGAGCCAGGTAAAGATTGTATTTTCAATTTTCAATTTTTCTCATTTAAAATCCACACCACCCCACCCTAAAAAGCCCAAATCAGTATATCAAATTTCATAGCATTATAGTAAAGAGCAAACCTAATTATTACTTCTCTTTAAACTCATATCTAAAGACACAATCTCAATTAATTTCTTGAAGCTTACAGTTGAAATTCACTTCTAAGCACAGATAATAGTTTTTTAAAGCAAGGCTCCCCTAATCATATTCATTCATTAAAATTTATCAATTCTCTTATTTTTGACTATAATCATATTTTTAACTAGAGTTGTTCAATACTTTGGTTTTATATCTTATTTTTCAAGTAACCTGTTAAAATAGGAACTGTTTGTTAAAATTGTTGTATGAAATTAAAACTTGAACTGTTGTACTTTCAAAAACTTAATCATCTTGTATTTATATCTAATCATTACTATATTTTTGATCAAATTTTTATAATTCATATAAATTTAAAGTTCAATAATAAATTCATAATTAACGTTTGTTTTGCCTTTCACTTTATACATTCCCTTACACACGACCCTGATCTATCTATCTTTATCTTTTTCTTCAATACTATTATTAGTTCAGTGAGTGAAATATAAGTATCCACACAGTGAGTGAAGTTACAGTAAAGTAATTAATTTTATCAATTCAAATCAATTCAATTTTATTAGTTTAATTTTATCAATTCATAGTAATTGATTGGCGCCGGGCAAAATACCGTATAGAGTGAGGGAGTTCGAAACCCACTCTAAACAAAGACCGAAGAGGGAAAGAGTTCAACTTGTAGGCTAATATTATTTGTATGTATTTATTGTATTATGTAATATCTAGTACCTATTTTGACGTTTATCAATACATTGTTGAAAATGTCCATGATAATAAAGAATCTTATTCTTATTCTATTCTAATTTTATTCAAAAATTATTGGGAGAGAATCAACAGGATCAACCCAAAACTGTTTATCTCCCTAATTTTGATAAGAATAGTCCAAATATGGTTATATAATCACTTTTATAAAAATCACAAAAATTTACTGTCCAAAAATACATTTTACTAAAAATCGTTATTGGACTTCTAAGTCATTTTTACCATTCAAGCTTGAGACTTTACCACTTCTCACCAGTAGTTTACGATTGATATGAAAGATCATGAATAATCCTATCTGGGTTGATCAGAAAGATGAAAATATTGCATGATATTTATTTTTCCAAACACAATTTCCTCATCAGTTGTGAATCAAAAATCAATTTATCCGAATCTTTCAATCTTCCAATTTCTCTTCAGGTTTTGAAAACTGGAAATCGCCTTCACGGTCACTCCACCAGGCTGTTATCATAGTCCATTCCTTCTATATTCGGAGAACTCTAAAGCCTCTTTGGGAATTTCTATTCATCGATAGAAATTGCCGGTCCGTTCTGAAAAGGAAATCGAATAGGATTCCAGGGAGAAGATCCTCCGCACAGTGTGAGCGAGGTCGAATCGCGTCGGCTCCGAGTTTTATTCTGGAAGCCGATTTATTCACAAGGCGAGGAGAAGAAGGCTTGGAAAAAGCAGCGCGCGTTTTTTATCGGCGGGGACCGATAACGGGGGAATCAAAGCCGTGGAGATATTCTGTGAAGGGGGAAGCAGACGAGCGAAAAGGGACTCCGATAAAGACGGTGGAAAAAGGAACAACGTAAAGCAGTCTCCGTGGGGACCGGTATGGAAATGAGCTGGCCACGCCCTCGCCGCCTCTCAGCCAATGGAGTGCGTCGCGAGTCAACACCGATATGCAAAGTCACTTGCCACAGCTCTTACATCAGCCCACTCACAACCTTCTTCCTCTTATCTTTATCCTTATCCAACGGCAGGCTCCATATTTGTTCTGAAAGGAAACTGTAATCACTTGGAATTTCATTATACAGTACACTCTGCAAAATGGATTGGACACTATTATGGATTGTAGAGGATGCATGAATGTATATTGATCTGCGACAAAAAAAGGCAATAGAATTGAACGTGTATCGTGTCTGAAGCTATTCTAAATTCAAATTCAAATTAGTTTATTCATAAAATATGACATACTTTACAAAATATGACACTGTTATGGATTGCATGAATATTCTTCCTGCATGGATGAAAATATATAATACTGTATCATAGAAGATACAGGAATAGATATTAATCTGCGACAATATTGAAGGAGTATCGTGTCTGAAGCTACTCTAAATTTAAATTCAACTAGTTTATTCATAAAATATGACATACTTTAAAAATATGACAGTGTTATAGATTACATGAATATTCTCCCTGCATGGATGAAATATATAATAAATACTGTCATATTTACAAAATAATATCGGGAACCGAGCTTCGCTCTGGAGTACAAAAGCATAAAAAAATTATTACGAAAGAAGAAATTATAATAACATTCATACAGAAATGTTCCATCTAATAACAGTAAATTGAGATTAATTCCCAGAGGAATGCAAAAATTTCCCTCACAAAAGCCCAGTTACACAAAAGTCGGTTAAATTTTAATCCTGATCAACTTCACGTGAACAAATCAGTGAAGAACTTTTCAAAAAGATGAATCTACTGGAATTAATCAGGATTGAAAACAACCCGGCTTTTTTGCAACCGGCACTAAGTACCTGATTGAATGATTACAAAAGTTCAACAGCTGAGTCATAATTTTGACACAGTCCCACACACATGAACTCGCCCACTCACTTCCATCACCAACAGACGATAAAATAATTATTATCAGCTGTTTTTCCAAGGATGAATAATAATTATCCTTTTAATATCCTTTTCATTCGGTTTTTGTTCATCATTATGGCTGCATAATTTTGTTCATCGGTTTTTCATCATTAGCAGCACAGTTTGAAATGAACAGATTAGACTGGGAAAATCATAATGTTGAAAGGATGCCAGAGAATGAAATTCCAAAAGCTGTCGTAGACCTTATGGTGTAAGAAGAGATATTGTAGAAATATGCAGAAATATTGAAGAGATAATATGGTAGACTTCTGGAAAGATGGGTGAGTGTATAAGTTATATATCCTTTGAAACCGGAACCGGTGTGTAGGCCTAATCGTGGGAGGAAGAAGAGAAGAAGAAGAAGAAGAAGAAGAAGAAGAAGAAGAAGAAGAAGAAGAAGAAGAAGAAGAAGAAGAAGAAGAAGAAGAAGAAGAAGAAGAAGAAGAAGATTTTATTATCCTATAATTCTCTAGATCGATTCCATTTGTAGAATTATCGAATCTTATCGCACTTCACTCGAAAAATTGTATGTGACATGATTAATTTATTCGTAAACTTTAACCTTTCAATTCCCATTCCTTTTGCGAATCCGCAACAAAATTTGAATTTTTATGAGATTTTCATTTATTTATTTATTCGTGGATACAATCACAAATCATATATCTATAAATTAAAGGGTTGTGTGGCAGAGAGGACCCTACAGTCCTAACTCCGCCCTCAATTAAGGCAATTACTCAATTCAATTCAACATTTTTTACAATTATTTTTCCAGCAGTAATCACTTATACCATAGAGAAACAATAGCGTAAGTAGATATCCCATGGTCTAATGAGTTTATGTCGCAACTTTTACTGTTATCTCAAGCCGATTACTGTCGATTATTGTCGATTTGTACTGTTTTATTGGGGTGAGAGTGTTTGAACGGCACAATATGAGAGACTACCAGTGTCACACAGCTTCAAGAGAAAGAACTACGTGGACTATCGATTGATTGATTGATTGAGTACTTTATTTATGTAGATTACAATATACTGGCTTATACACTTATATACAATGGCTTACAATACAGCAAAATTATAGATGAATTTACATAATATAGACTAAGAAAATAATTATTGAACTGTATATGATATGAAAAAGTAATTTGTAATATAATAACTATAGATATTATATTGTTATGCATCTACATAAATTGGCGGAGCTTTGGACATATCAATGTCCATTCTTCGGAAAGAATATTAAAAATATCCTCCCCAATAACTCTTTACCAAATCGATTTGAGATAACAGTAATAGTTGCGACATAAACTCCCTATACCATGGGATATCTACTTACGCTATTGTTTCTCTATGCTTATACTCTGATTCATACACCGCGAATACTCTGAAATCGACTTGACAAGTGTCAATACTGAGCACACCTGCTCATTTTGCACGACAAACAAAACGCAAGGATAAATGGGAACAGGTGAGATAGAGAGAGAAAAACATGAGTGAGTGAAATGTGGAGTTAAAGTGAAGGATTGAGGGATAATTCAAGTAGCAGGTGTCACAGAACCCACCAGACAGCGACACTGAGACAGATCCGTTGTTTTAGGTTATTATTCGGTTGTTTTAGGTTATTTGCGGCGACTTCCGGCGGCTTTGTGTGTGACAGGGTGCATTTGAAACCACGGATTTGTCCACTCTTTGTTCCCGTTTGCGGTCACATCGCCACCCGCATAATCGCATAATGCTCAACCGCACGAATTACGGCCAACAATAGACTAACCGAATAATTTATAGCCGGCTCCGTTTCCTTGTTCCATATCGGGCAATTTGCTACGGGATACGCATTAAATATTCATAGGATCGCTTATCTCACGTCACTCAAAGTTGGAGTTCCAATGGAGCATTATGGGTAATTATGAATTATGGGAATTGGAGTCACTCGAAGTTTCTGTTATGAATAATTATTATGGGAATTACTATTGGTAGTTTGATAATCTTTGCCAATGCTCTTGACAGGCTTCGCCCATGTGATGAACCTTCTTCAAGTGTTGTGTACTTAAGTGCGTGTACTTATTTATTATACTTTCAAGAAGTTAGAACTAAGGCCCGGTTGCACAAAAGCCGGTTAAATTTTAACCGAGATTAATTCCACGGGAACCAATCAGAGAAGGCGCTTTCGAAGAGACGGCTTCTCTGATTGGTTCTCGTGGAATTAATCACGGTTAAAATTTAACCGGCTGTTGTGCAACCGGCACTAAGACTTTTAAATATAATTTTGTTCTTGTATTGACATGTCACCAGTCAAATGAGTGTTACTCAAAAATTGATGTAATGTGACGATAAATAAATGAAATGGGATGAAATGAAATTGTATATTGTTTGTACTTTCTAAGAAGAAGAATGAAGATAATTTCAATTTCAATTTCAATCATGCTCAAACTAATCAATTTATTCCAGAGCAGAGTAAACCTAGTTATTAAAGAGACCAAATTAATATGTGTAATTTACCAAGAATATGTGTAACCTTATCTAAATTTGGGAGAGGAATAGCACAAGGTTACCTTATGTTTTCTTTCTTTTTTTGACTGACAAAAGATATTTATTTCAAAAAAAATGCAATTTACAAAGTTAAAACCTTATGTACTCATTTTTAATTTAAAACAACAACAAAGAAAAATCAAAACGAATACACGAAGCCAAATAAAATCTTTAGAAAATTGTCTGCATGGGTGAAAATGCCTGTGTGCAAACCAGTGTTGCATATTACAAGTTTCACAGAGAGAGAGGAAACACTAATTTTGATGCATTCAGAATCTTATTGAATATAATATTATTACCTACAGAGAATCATTGGATTGCTCAAAAGAAGATTAAGGCTGTGCAAGGCTAGAAATAAAATATTAATTGTGATATTTTTCAAAGTTTTTCGATTTGTATAATTATCATCGAGCTATCAAAATGGAGAAGTTTTCTCAGGATTTTTTTTCAATCATTACTTTTCGAGTTATGAGCGCCTGAAGTTTGAACTTTGGACAGAACATTTCAAATTCGGTAAATATAAATCCATGAGATTTAGAGGATGGATTCTTCATCGTATTGTTGATCTAGTAAAACAAAAATTTTCTAAAAATATAAATTTTTGAAAGAGTTATTCAATTTACCAAAAATAACTCAAGTAAAAGTTATTTTTGGCTATTTTTAGTAAATTGAATAACTATCTTAAAAATTGATATTTTCAGAAAATTTTAGTTTTACTAGATCAACAATACCATGAAGAATCTATTCTCTGAATGTCATGGATTTATCTCTCACCGAATTTGAAATGTTCTGTCCCAAAAAGTTAAACTTTAGGCGCTCATATCTCAAAAGTAATGACAAGAAAGAAATGTTTTCCTGAGAAAACTTTTTCATTTTGATAGCTTGATGATAACTTATACAAATTGAAAACTTTGAAAAATTTCACGAGTAGAAAGTTTATTTTTAGCCTTTGCACAGCTTTAACTCGTGTAATGATGCAATCAGATTTCAAGAACAGAAGACAGGTTGTCACCACCAGCGAATTCATGGTAGGTACTAGTATTTCTGTGAACAGTAGACCTCGCGCAGTTATAACGACGTCCCAAACCATAAGCACATCCACACTGATACACTAACTATTTATTTGATCAGATCTTGCTTACACAAGATTTAATTATCATATAACGCTTTCCGGAATTTAGCGGGAGAAAACCAGAAGACATCTTGGCGCCCAGACGAGCTGTTATAAGTTCTTTGCATCCTATTTAATAGTGCATAAAAATTGCATTCAATGAGGCATGCAATTTATAGTCTACACAGCTGTTAATTTTTTACCAATCTGCATTGAGATATTGAATTATTGCATGCAACATGGCATGCAATTTATAGTCAACTCGACAGCTGATTTATGATGAATAATTCTATTAATAATTCGACGTATATACAAGGTTTTTGGAAATTTTGCATTTCAGGGATAATATAAAAGGAAAAAAGAGCCTCCTTCATACGCCAATATTAGAGTAAAAATCAGACTATAGAATTATTCATCTTAAATCAGCTGACAAGTGATTACACAGATGTGTGTAATGGAAATGCAGCAATAGACTGGCTTCTCCACACATCTGTGTAATCACTTGTCAGCTGATTTATGATGAATAATTCTATAGTCTGATTTTCGACGATTCGACGCGCAACTTAAAAAGGAACATACCTGTAAAATTTCATGAAAATCTATTACCGCGTTTCGCCGTAAATGCTCAACATATGAACATAATAAACATTTAAACATACAAACATTTAAACATTAAGAGAGATGCCGAACCGTCGACTTGAATCTTAGACCTCACTTAGCTTGGTCAATTATAATTTGTTGTGTTGATGTCTTCTGCATTGTCCATACCCAGCTGTGTTGAAAACTTCTTTAATTTCAATTTAAATAAGGATTTCTCTCGACATCATTTTGATGATGAACTTATTGTATGAACCAATAAATAATCAATTAATTGTTGAGCATTGTTACCCAGCTAATAATAATATTAAATGGAATGAGTTTCAGATGCTGGCAGTTCCAGTCAACAACCACCAGACCGCGCGCGGTCAGCCGCGGTCATCAAAAGCTGCGGTCATCAAAGTCCGCACTCCGCACCGCACAGGTCCGCAGTCATCTATTTGTTGAACGCGGGAGACGAACTCCAATTTCATTTGCGCTCCGCCTTTGTCATTGTTATAGTTATTGCACGTTAACAGAAACAATGAAGGATTCAACAAAGACAGAAAAGCAATCATCCGTGTCTCTCTCCGCCGATAAAAAGCATGCCAGATGTAATAATTTAATTGTCTAGTAATTTCCTAATATCATGTTTTGAAGTAATAAACCGTTTTTAAACAAGATGAGGCAATAAAGAATTAACTAATGTAAGGTCGCTGAACAGTTCATTAAAGCTCCGGTTGACGGATTGGTGCCTTCCATGCCATACATCTATATTATAGATGGATAATCTCTAGTACTAACGTTATTCTGCTTCGTTCCCCTTAGTTTACAATGTACATTACTCTCCATCCAATTATAACCCTTTATTGAACTCTCCATTTATGAGCTCACCATTCATTGATTGAAAATGGAATAGAAATATTCTTTTCCTCCACCTACTGTCAAAAGTACTTACTTTACTCCCTGAAACATGATACTAAAGTGTCACTTTTTCGCTCTCGGTACTAAAAAACAGAAAAACACCCTAGGGTGTAAAAGTGACTCCATTTAAATAACATGGGAAGCATCTCCATTTTAAAAACGTACATTTGGAATAGGTCCGAAGGTCTAAGCTCAGATGAGGAAGCATATAGAGTAGTCATTAAACCAACTAAATTCAATACCTCAACCAGACATTTGATCGATATATAAAATTTATGTTTGTATGCTGAAATTATTATTACAAACTTCATATCACTATACTAAAAAAAAGATATAATTTTTTCTTTTATTCCATGTTATTCAAAATATCAGCCAACGAATATTACTTATTAACTAATCAAATTTGAAACGGGAAATTCATCATAGCTGTAGTTTTGGCTGTCATTGTTGTTACAACTTTAGCCGACAGATAGTGCTGTCGGAGGAGAACTGTGATTACAAGCCAGCTGTTTCTGTTCACTTTTTATATTATGTTGTGACACATCGTTTGGTCACATACGTTTTTAAAAATTATTTTATTAGCAGTTTTTATAAAAATGTAGGTGGAGGAAGAATGTTATGTATATCACGAGTGAAAAATGTTTCTTCTCCCTCAGGAAAATTGTTGCCCTCGGCTTCGCCTCGGGCTTCAAACTTTTCCCTCAGGGAGAAAAAACAGCACTTTTCACTCTAGATATACAAATAACTATTATAAAGCGGTGTTGGGACGTTTTAGTCCTCTTTACAACTTAACCTAAGTGAAAATACCATTTCAAACCACAATTGGGGTTATACGCCCAAAACGGTTCCAATTCTAATTTATACAACAGTCCAAATGTTGCTAGGTTATGTGTCACCATAGAGAAACAATAGCATAAGTAGATATCCCATGGTATAGGGCGTTTATGTCGCAACTACTGTTATCTCAAGCTGATAGTCCACGTAGTTCTTTCTTGTGAAGCTTTATGACGCTGGTAGTCTCTCATATTGTGCTGTTCATACACTCTTACCCGGTCAAAACAGTAAAATTCGACAATAATCGACAGTAATCGGCTTGAGATAACAGTAAAAGTTGCCACATAAACGCCTTATACCATGGGATATCTACTTACGTTATTGTTTCTCTATGGTGACACATAACCAAGCTACATCTGGACTGTTGTATAAATTAGAATTGGAACCGTTTTGGGCGTATAAGCCTGTGGTATTTTTCTGTAAGTTGTGTGATTATCATTGATTGAATTAATAAATAAAAAAATAAATCTGACATCCACTCATATATTTGAAATTCAATTGTCCACTCATGTATTTGAAATATTAGATGAGATTGTAATATTCTCAATGATTGAGTATTTTACATGAATGAGAAGATTATTGCTACAACCAAATCAAAAGTGTTAAAAAGTGACAGAAGCATGAGGTAAGAGTATAAGATAAAGGTTTTTACTTTCCTTGCTATAGGTAAGGAAAGTAATGCTTTCCGAAAAAAATTAAGGTACCCCAATTTCTAAATTTCTTTACGTTTCAAGGTCCCCTGAGTCCAGAAAAGTGGATTTTGGGTATTGGTGTGTGTGTGTGTGTGTGTGTGTGTAAAGGTGCGTACAGATTTACGCTCCGCGAACATGAGCAATTCACTTCTAATCAGCTGATGCCAAGCTTCTTATATCTGTATCTTACTGTTGCTGTAAAAACACAGATATACAGAAATACAGATAAAATCAGCTGATTAAAAGTGGATTGCTCATGTTTGCGGCGCGTATATCTGTAAGCACCTTATGAGTGTATGTGCGTCTGTGTAATTCAAGATGGCGGCTAAAATGGCGAAAATGTTGTCAAAACAGGGTTTTCGCGATTTTCTCGACAACGGCTCCAACGATTTTGAACAAATTCATACCTAGAAAAGGCATTGATAAGCTTCATCAACTGCCACAAGTCCCATATCTTTAAAAATTTCTGGAGCACCACCCCATCTATGCAAAGTTTGATTTTAGATTCCAAATTATCAGGCTTCAGATACAATTTAATCGAAAAATTTCAAGTGAAAAAGATTGAGCATACAAATCTCTACAATTAATGTTTTGTAACATTTTCACCTAAAATTGAAAATAATCTTGAAATGCGAGAAAATGTGATTATTCAAATGCAAACTGTTGGCAATTGTTGGTTCTATTAAATCATTCACTATGGAGAGATAGCAGCCCTCGTGTGTCTCCAGCGTTATTGTCCTGTCACCAGCTGGCTCAGATCTTGGAATAGTAGACTTGAGATGCGCGTGAACACCAGCGTCAGGTGATCAATTTCATAACGGCAAGGAAAGTTGTGTGAGTGCGCCACACCAGATTTCGATAATAGTAGTCCAAATAGTATTTCAAATCAAAATCAAAATTTGGGAGAGAATCAGTTTTGGGTTTATCCTGTTGATCCTCTCCCCAATCATCAATTTGATATTGTGATTGTAAAATGGAATAGAAGAAATATAATGAATAATATTCTTTCAAAGAGAAATGTGGGCTAAGTGCTTTGAATAACATCAGCTATACAAATCCCATACACTTTTGGATTGCTAATTCAATCCATTCTCATATAGACCACAAATCAGATCAATCTCTATTTTCATCATTATATCTGGTACTTTTTCGAGTTGTGTGAGTGCGCTACACCAGATTTTTCATATAAAAATGAGCAAATGCTTATGCTTCTTCATGAGTAAAACCTTATGCTCCAGGCTCATATGCTCAGTTGTTATTCATACGACCCAATATCTCAAGAGAATGATTCTGAATTGAATAACTCGAACTATTACAAATATTTTCCAAAACACGATGGTCGTCATAATAGTCGAGATCAATGTTTTTCAAGAGAACTCGATCAATAAAACGGTTCAAATCTCCAAATGAAGCAAGATGAAAAAGTTGAGTATTGTGGGAGGGGTGGTTGCATGGACGCACAAAATCGCCGAGAGAAAGTTTTGAGTCTAGTTGACAAGAACGAGCCCAGCTCAATGGGAGCTTGCGGTTCAGAATAAATGGATTAGAGGAAAACGTTAATGCCTCGGACTTGGCTGAATTATTGAAGAGTGTGGAGCCGAGAAAATCGCTCGCAGATCGAAGAGGGTGCTCCATATCGATCGAGTATCGCTCAAAGGGTCTAACGGCAGGGGGAAAAGGGAAGCCCTAGAAGAACCTGACGCATATTAACGCAGCCGTTATTTTTCCCTAGAATTTCCCTTCTTGGTCCTCTTCTCCCTCCATTTTCCCCTCTCCTGATCATCGCAGGAGGTGATTTATTGCAAGGCTCCCTCACCTCTGCTACACTTTTCTCCCTCCCTCCCTCGCACAGCCTCCCAATAACTCTCTCCCTGTCTTTTTCCACCGTTTTCCACCTAGGATCCTTTCCCTTATCTATCACCCGAGCTCCACTGGAGAAAGCTCGTCCTTCCTCACTCTAAACTATCTCAGCCTCTCCGTTGCACCTCCCTCTCAGACCGTAATTCGATCCTTATATTAAGCTATTCGATATCCTTCTTCGGGGATCGCTTTTTCAACCACCCTTATTTCCCCAGCAAAGAGGATAATAATTCTAGAAGAGGCTCGATATTAGTGCAATCGTCGACAATAAGTTAAAAGTTGGCTGAAAACAAATCCTCTGTAATTTATTATAATCAATAATCAATTATTTATTATTATATAAGGACCCAAGAGGATAATTACTCTAGTAGAGCCTCGATATTTGTACAATCGACAATAAGTTAAAACTAGACTAAATTTATTATTACATAAGGATCCCAAAGGATAACAATCCTACCCTTGATATAAGTATATCGTCGACAATACGTTGAAGATGGGCTGAATACACATTCTGTATAATGCATGATAATCAATAATCAACTATTTTTTATTATATAAGGATCCCAGAGGATAATTATTCTAGTAGAGCATCGATATTAGTAGAATCGTCGACAATATATTGAAAGTAGACTGAAAAGACATCCTTTGAAATGCATGATAATCAAAAATCAATTATTCATAATCATACAAGGATCTCAAAGGATAATAATTTTAGTAGAGCCTCGATATTAGTACATCGTCGACAATAAGTTAAAAGTAGACTGAAAACACATCCTTTGAAATGCATGATAATCAATAATCAATTATTCATAATCATATAAGGATCTCAAAGGATAATAATTATAGTAGACTCCGATATTAGTACATTGATTGATTGATTGATTGATTGAGTACTTTATTTATGTAGATTACAATATATACTGGCTTATACACTTATATACAATAGCTTACAATACAGCAAAATTATAGACGAATTTACATAATATAGACTAAGAAAATAACTATTGATTTGTATATGATATGAAAAAGCAATTTGTAATATAATAACTATAGATAATAATCATATTGTTATGCATCTACATAAATTGGCGGAGCATTGGACAAATCAATGTCCATTCTTTGGGAAGAATATTAAAAATATCCTCCCCACTAACTCTCTACCAAAACGTTAATTTCGTTATTTAAACTAAGGATTTAAGGAATTGAACTAAGGACATCGTCGACAATAAGTTAAAAGTAAACTGAAAACACATCCTTTGAAATGCATAATAATCTATCGTTGATAATTATATCAGGATTCCTCATTCCCATTTGAATTCAGTTCTTAGTTATAATTATTGGATCCATGATTGGTATGTTAGGAATTCGATAAGCAAATTCATTTTTCAACTATAAGAGAGTTTCTCAGGTCTGCAGCAACTCCTCCATGCGTACAGGGAAGATTCCCTAGTATGAAAATATATTTTTCCTACAGTTACGTTGAAAAGTGGCCATTGCTGCACTGATTACAGAACGCAAAGAATCACTTTTCCGCTCTAGTGCGGGAAAAATTTTTCTGCACTCCAGATTTGCAACATGGCAACGCAAAATACTTAGTAGGTTATATGGAGCAACAGTGCAGCAAAATCAAAATGAAGTTGGTAACAGTGACTGGGCTGCTATAGTGAGCAGACGTGCAACCAAGCACAACGCGCTAATTATTATTCATTATATATTATAACCAAGGACAACGAGGATTTTAGGATTAAGGTTTTTATCAATAATAAAATTACACAGAAAAACATTTGATGGATTTCAGGCAATTTTACCCATAATTACCCACTTTTCATATTCAATGGTAACTGTAGGAAAAACTTAATGTGAAATACGTGCGCAAAGTTCCTC
The DNA here is from genome assembly GCF_014356525.2 of Nilaparvata lugens. Lineage (NCBI taxonomy): Eukaryota > Metazoa > Arthropoda > Insecta > Hemiptera > Delphacidae > Nilaparvata > Nilaparvata lugens. The sequence continues at coordinate 72,170,309 of NC_052508.1, read as the reverse complement.
TGCTGCACTCAAGAAACCATTCCAAACCACTCAAGTAAACGTTTCTTTCGGTGCAGCAAACTGACACTTTGCGCACTAGTTGCACAAATAACTATATTGTCAAATGAATAAATTCCTCATTTGTTATAATGGGGAATGAGGGAGCTTCTTGGAAACAATTCCAGAGCTGTTCAGTACCTTGATAATCTATAATTAAGGGAAGAATTGGCTTATTACACGTATGGGATAGGAAATCCACGAATGACGCATCATTACGTTTGAATCTCTCAACTGAATAAATTAAAATTTTGAACAATGATCCTTTATTTACAGAGGATGGTGTAAGTCACCCGGGTTACCTAGTCTATGAGAATGATGTAGGTTAGCTACACACACACATCGATTATTGTTCGTACAATAATATTTGCCGTCCTTATAAATTCTATTGGATTAAACAGATGATTTCAAACAGATGATGTGTGTCAAGTTCCGTTTAATCTGATAGAATTCATAAGGAAGGTAAAAATCGATGTCAGTGTGCAGGGCTTAATTCTTTAAAATAGTGGGAACGTCAAGCTCAAACCAAATTATTATCGTATCACTGTAAGTTATATTATAAGTAATACAGATACTTAGGCCCGCCGCAAAGTAGACCCACGCTAATCCACGAAAAGCAACTCACGCCGTGGGCTGTTTTGTAAACCATTGCTATAGAATTATTCATAATCAATCAGCTGACAAGTGGATTATTCATTGCATGTATTACACAGATGTCTAGAGAAGCCTAGCAATGGTTTACAATACATCCCAAGGCGTGGGTTGTTTTTCGTGGATTAGCGTGGGTTTACTTTGCAGCGGGTCTTGGGGTCGGTTTCCTAGCTCGGGATTCAACTAAGTTCCAGATTTTAAACAGCTGGAGTCAGAAAATTGGCTTTCCAAAACGGGGCGTAGTCGTAGTCATAGTCAAAGTTTTTCATAGTCAAATTAATTAATTCTCGAAAAACTAGAAAATTGAACACAAAATAAAATAAAGAGGAAGTAGTGTGAAGTCTCAGCTATTCTGAATTGTTTAGGAATGTTTCATTCCGTCAAAGAAAATCGTTTTCAATTAAAGAAATTAGAGAATAAAGATTTATTTTGCTGCAACTATTTACTGCAACTACGCCCCGTTTTGGAAAGTCAATTTTCTGACTCCAGCTGTGTAAAGTCTAGAACTTAGCTGAATTCCAAGCTAGGAAACCGTCCCTTAATGGTAATTCTATAAGTAGTATAGATATACAAATTTGTTGAGATGTTGCAAGCTAATTTAATGTACATTCCGAAATAATGATTGTTTGTGTGCCCCAGTTGGCAAAGGTTCCAAATTCTAAAGCAACAAGTAGTGTACTCGCTACTATTTCATAGTGTTCTTTTCAACAGTAATGAAACGGAGTAGGTGTTGCTTCCTTGATACGACCGAGGCTATATTATTTTGAGGAAAATAAAGTGGGAGGATATCATGATTGCCTAGTAGGACAGTTTTTTCGTTCAAGTAGGGTGCATGAGTTGCTATTAGGCCAAAACCGGAGTCCTGTGGAGCGATGTCCCGATGTCCACCCCCTATCCTAACCAAAACCATCAAAAATAATTCAATGTACACAGCCAGGGCAAATTGCCCAACCCTACCCTCTCTGTCATACTATATTCTCATACTAATCGTGCCATACTAAAGGGGGAATCAGCTTGCTCGCTTCCCCTTGTCTCGTGTTGTTAAATTGTCCGAAACGGTATCGCTCCATAAATTAGTACATTGTCGTCGTCAATTAGTTATAAAGTGATTACTATCATTAACGATCATTATTTCGGAATTAAGGTCATAATTTAATATGATGCAACCGATAAGGGCATTTTTTCTTGAATTGTTTGATTTATAGCTCAAGTAAACATGTTCAACCTACTTGATTCTTCAATTGGATCTAGTTGACGGAGAACGACTGTTACAATCAAACGTTTCAAAACAAAAGGTTAGTTTGCCTTGTCAATTTATTTATGATTTTTTAAAAAGCTCTAATAAAAATGCAATAAAATTTGAAGCAATTCCAATTGAATTAGGTTTTCAGTCTATAATTACCGTACTTTATTTATGAGATCGTATTGCTCAAGATGTGAGTGTTTAAAAAGTTGATTGGATGATATCTTCCACAAGTTTATTGGTTTGTTCATCTGTGTGCATCGACTATGGTTTTCTCCACCTACTGACAAAGCAAACTTTCTGAAAACATTCAGATTCAGCCTATGTTATATACAGAATTTATTTATAAAAATAATAATTGACCGAGCGAAATGAGGTCTGAGATTCAAGTTGACGGTTTTGAATTTCTCTTTATGTTTATATGTTGCGCATTTACAGCGAAACGCAGCAATGAAATTTCATGAAATTTGACAGGTATGTTCCTTTATGAATTTCGCGTCGACGTATACATATGGTTTTTTGAATTTTGCATTTTAAGGATAATACAAAAGGAAAAGGAGTTTCCTTAAAACCCAATATTACCGTAAAAATTAGACTATAGAATTATTCATCATAAATCACACTCACATTCCGGGACGACACGTCACGGTACGATAGGACAGAAAGCTCTCACACTCACATTCCGGGACGACACGTCACGGTACGATAGGACAGAAAGCTCTATGTTTATTTAGAATTTTTTCTAGACATTTCAAATTGATAAATTAGTTTTTAATTTTTGAGGAAACAACAGGTCAATGTAACTTACTGAGCGTGAGGTCTACTGTTCACAGAACTACTAGTAATAATAAAACTGAGGGTGATACCCACATAAACTCTTAAGCTTGTGCGTGGGTAATGAGTGAGAGGGATGATGATGATAGATGACGACCACTTATTAGGTAGTCGGGACCGACGGCTTAACGTTTCCTCGTCTCCTCCAAAAGACGGGGTGGCCGTATCTATGTGATTGTGCTGTGGTCAAATACTTTTGCCACGGTAGAGATTCGAACTCGGGTTCTATTGATTATTAGACCGGCGTGTTATCACAACTCCAACGAGTCACCCAATTAATTTACTTTACTGTGTTTCGGATGGACACGTTAAGACGTCGGTCCCGGCTGCCTAAAAAGAGAAGTCATTAGGTCATGTCAAAGGCTCTGAAATTGATCAGTTGCGACCTGAAAACTCTGACACCAGACCTGAGCCAACCAGGTCACTCGATATTATTATTATTTATTTACTTGGAATTGGTGGAATTGTGGTAGTGTTCCATAATTCCTTACCACTACGGATTATTGTTACGTTTATCCTCTCTATTTACAATATAATAAATTATGCTAAACTCAGTCTGTGAAGTGACAAAAACATGACTATTTCAACACCTATATGGTGCTATCTTAAATGTGACAATTCAAAACCATGATTATATTTCAATTCACATTCTGTAATTGGAAAAACTGCATAAGTTTATCCTCTCTATTTACAAGATAATTATGCTAAACTTAGCCTGTGGAGTAGCAAAAACATGACTGTTTCAACACCTTTGGTGTAATCTTAGTTGTGACAATTCAAAAGCATGATTATTTTTCAATTCACATTCTGTAGCCTAATTGGAAAAACTGCAATGTCAAAAGATCAATCCCTGGAATATCCAGATTGCCTTCATAATCTTGGTCATTTACAAGATATTTATAGTGAGGTCCACGCTATAATGGCAGTGAAGGTAGATAGGAGAAAAACGTTGCCAAGTCTCTCCATTTTGCCACTGAGTGTACACAGGTGTTACTCAATTCATCCCATTAAATTTGATTTTATAATAATTATCATTACCTTAGTAAAATAATCAATTTAATGTCAAATTAATCAAGAAAATATATTTTTCCTAATTTGATTAAAAAAATTTGCTTCTATAACTGAGATCAGATTTTATTTTTATACAAACCTCAAATGGCGGCTAATTTAAAAAGCTGTGATACACAATCTGAATTTCAAAACAACAGAAATTAAGGTTTTTGGTGGGTATTCTATTCCAATTTCTTTCAAAAATGATAGAAAAATAGAAATCCTTTTCAAAATAAGTAATTTCATTGGAAACAATTCTGAAATAACCTTTCAATTATTATTTATACCGGTACGATTAGGTCTAACCTAAACGTGTAGGCTAACTAAAGCATTGATAAAGTTATCAACTTCAGGTATTTTAATTTGTGTTTCTCGTACGGTAATGTCTATAAATCATTTCATTGTTTCAAAATAGCTATTTATGTATTAAGAGCGTAATGCGCGACTTTATCGCTCACGCAAAACAGTTATCACGCGATGCGAAGCGGAGCGTGATAATTTGCAAGAGTGAAGAAGCATTACGCGTGAATTACATACAAAATTTTTTCTACAACTGCGCCAACCTGTTAAATCACTTATATCTGGCGGAGTTTATAATAATTCGTCTACACTGATACCCATCATGGCTGTAGAATCGGTACAATTACCGACTTTTTAGGTTAAGATCTGACCGAGAGTGGTTTGTCTTTGGCGAGCTGCTTATTATCAGCTGATTACCGAGCGTAAAGAAACTCTTCTGCGCATGCGCGAATGATTTGCGAGCGTAAAGAAAATCTACTGCGCATGCGCGGATGGTTAGAGAGCGAAAAAGTAGATTCTCCTCAGAAATAAGCTGTTTTACGAGGAGGATTGAGTACGTAAATTCTTTCTTTACGCGCAGTTGTAGAAAAATACATTTTAAATCAATTATACTTGTGTACCAAAGTATTTTGATAGAATGAAGAAGGAAAATGGCGGCTAAGAATTGTTAGTCTACTTTTGTACAGTCACTGTCAACAGTAGAAATAAAATATTCTGACAATATTGAAATGCTAGAGAGAGATAGCGCTATCTGTTTTTGTCGTATGATAGAAAAGGACAGCAACAGTATTGTCAACTGTACACTGCCATTATAACGTGGACCTCACTATATGCTAAACTTAGCCTGCGAAGTGGCAAAAACATGACTATTTCAACACCTATGGTGTAATCTTAAATGTGACAATCCAAAACCATGATTATTTTTCAATTTACATTCTGAAATGGAAAAACTGCAATGTTCAGAGATCAATTCTTGACTGATCCAGCGTGACTCCATAATCTTTGTCATATATGTCAACTAATGTGCTTTTTAAAAGCTTTCTACCTATAAACGGTAATCAAAGTGGTACCAGACGCATACCTAACAGTCCTTACATGTGTTGACATTTAACAACTATGCGCAAAGCCTCTGCGCAAAAGTCTACTTATTCGGAACATTAAATTGCCCCAAGGAAATGCATGAAAACCGGCCGCATGAGTCACTATAGTCATAGAATAAAGAATCTAGAAGTGTAGAAGTTTTCTGTGCCGTACAGTGTAGCCCATAGTCTTTTTCAAATCGAGTTGTATAACGATTCTTTCGCACGCCCTCTCTTATGAGCATGCGCTCAGAATAATATTGTCAATCATATAAACTATGAGAGTTGCAAGCATAAACATGGCTGGGATGAGAAAATGTCATCAGCCCCTATAATGGATACCAGCATCAAATAAGGTCCTCTAGGAAACCAGACAGACAGCTTGACACATATCAATCTTATCAATGTTCAATTTACGCCGTTAAACGTAAACCGAGAAAAATATTAATAAGCCTAGCTCGGTTTCTGGAAAAAATTGAACAATATTTTCTAGCTTAATGAGACATTACGTATGATTTGTTTCATTTTCTTCCTGGATTTACGAGGTGTATATTGTCAGGATAAACTGCTTCATTTTCGTGATATAGATTGCCAATAATGTGTTCAGTAGCCTCTGATATGATAAGAATGTATTTATATCACGTATATTTTAAAAAGGTAACTTCTCCTTGGTTATGAGCAGAATTAATGGGAACAAAAACTGTTAGTGATGGCATAGAATAATAAAAACCAATAACTTGTACTTCAGTACTCAGTGATAATGGTTACCCTTTTGTTCAATAACGTGTATTGAAAAATCTGGTGTGGCGCACTCACACAACTTTCCTTGCCGTTATGAAAATTTATCACCTGACGCTAGTGTTCTCGCGCATCTCAAATTCACTTACTATTCAAAGATATGAGACAGCTGGTGATAGGACAATAACGCTAGAGACACACGAGGTCTGCTATCTCTTCATAGTGAATTATTTAATAGAACCAACAGTTGCCAACAGTTTGCAATTTAATAATCACATTTTCTCGAATTTCAAGCTTATTTTTAATTTTAGGTGAAAATGTTACTGAACATTAATTGTAGAGATGTTCATGCTCAATCTTTTCCAATCGAAATTTTTTGTTCAAATTGTATCTGAAGTCTCATAATTGGAAATCTAAAATCAAACTTTGCGTAGATGGGGCGGAGCTCCTGAAATTTTTGCAGATAATATGGGACTTGTGACAGTTGATAGAACTTATCAATGACTATTTCAGGTATGAATATGATCAAAATCTTTGGAGCCGTTTTCGAGAGAATCTCAAAAAACCCTGTTTTTGACAACATTTTCGCCATTTTAGCCGCCATCTTGGATTGCATTTGATAAAAATAGTTCGTGTCGGATCCTTACAGTGTAAGGTCTATGCGTTCCAAATTTCAAGTCATTCCGTTAACTGGGAGATGAGATATCGTGTACACAGACGCACATACACTCATACACACACACACACACACACACACACACACACACACATACATACATACATACATACATACATACAGACCAATACCCATAAACCACTTTTTCGGACTCAGGGGACCTTGAAACGTATAGAAATTAAGAAATTGGGGTACCTTAATTTTTTCGGGAAGCAATACTTTCCTTACCTAAGGTAATAGGGCAAGGAAATTAAAAAATTTAGTTTCATATCAGTTCCAGCAATCATATGGAATTCAAAGTTGGTAAACAGAAATTCCGTCTACTAACGTTGTATGGAATCAAACTAACCAATATAAATAATTGTATAATGTTAATTATTTTTTCACCTTTTCAAATCCAAACCCAAATCCGATAGTTGTTAGTCTATATCTACACTAAATTCCATAAGATCAACATCACTTGATTCTCCACTTCTAAAAAAACATATAATACCATTATTAAAAACGACTTTAGAACAGCATCAGTCATCAAATAATATAAAATTTGACATAAGCTCACTACTTGTATTTCGAAGACTTAGTGCCGGTTGCACAACAGCGGTTTAATTTTAACCGTGATTAATTCTACGAGAACCAATCAGAGAAGCCGTCTTTTCAAAAACGCCTTCTCTGATTGGTTCTCGTTAAATTAATCACGGTCAAAATTTAACCGGCTGTTGTGCAACGAAGCCTCAGTGACTCATGATTTGCTTCTGGTATTACAGTGTCGCAAGAACCAGTGTTCTGTTGTGAGAGCTATTGACTTTACGTCATTTTTGTAGTCTTCAGTACTGCACTGCAAATTATCCTTTCAAATCGAATATTCATATTAAATAACATCCACAGATGCATCAATAAGATGACAACATTGTAAGCGTCATATACTGTGTCTCAAACAAGAACAACAATTAAAATTCCAAACCACATAGATAAAGCAAAGAAATACGTGAAGGCAAGGTAACGTCACAAATGCGTACTCTATATACTTAGTAGTGAGGAACTAATAGTAAATAGGATTCAGATCAAGGTATAATTCCTTATACTTGAAGTAATTTTTGGTATAAATAGTTCCTCGGTTTAGTATCATTGTACTAGGTGATGATAAGGGTATAATAATAAAGATAATATCGTGTGACCTGGCTGGCTCAGGTCTGGTGTCAGAGTTTTCAGGTCGCAACTGATCAATTTCAGGGCCTCTGACATGACCTAACGACTGCTTTTCAGGCAGCCGGGACCGACGTTTTAACGTGTTCATCCGAGACACGGGAGTGGCCCGAGAAAACTATCTTGCCAGGGCTGGGATTCGAACCCGGGCCTTTGGATTACAAAGCCAGCATCTAATCCACTCAACTACGGCCACTCCGTATGATAAGGGTAATAGATTTAGTTTCCGATTTTCAAATTTTTTGTATAAATCTGTCTTTAACATAATTGCGTATCAATTTTATGATATCCTCGACACATATTATATTATATAGTGAGGTATAATTTTTAAAACTTTGAATAATGTTATATTATTGAAGATGTATTTAAAAATATTATGTAATGTTCCTGAATTCATAAATAACTCCTCTGGAGGTGTCGTCCAACATCCAGAGAGATTATTATTATTACTTATATATCCATATTCACCCTAGGATTAAATGGAATAAGAATATTCTATACCAAAAAGCTGTTGAACTTCCTCAATTCTTTCTCGATTATAAAATTATAAATGAAGCTCAAAGATGCAAGAGAATAATTGTTAGAGAAGGAATACAGTATTCAATTCTAGAAAATAACTTCCTCGATTGATATTACATCATTAAATATAGGGTGCTAGGACACAAACAGATAAGTCATAAAACCTGATTTTCAGAAGGTGAAAAAACTCATTTCAATATTATTTGAAAAATTGAAATGAAAAATGTTTCTAGAGCTTGATCATTTGTTTTTCTCATATGAAAACAATCTATCCATTGCTTTTATAAAATTCCTTCTATTATGAGAAACCTAATTATCATTGGTGATTGGCAAATCGACTTCAAATATAATGAAAATGTATAATGAGTTTTTTCATTCATTTTCATTATATTTGAAGTCCATTCGCCAATCACTAATGAGAACTCGCGCTTGAAACGAGCTACATAAACAACCTGCACCGGCGGTGTTGTTTCAACAACTGCAGGCAAACTCTCATTGAATTTGTTGTTTACAACTCGACGTTCAACAATCGATTATTCGACGTTACAAGATGTCATTTATGGATGAGTGTCGGACCGTCGGTTTGCGCCGTAGAAAGAAAAGCAAGCGCGATTGTTAAAAGTTGACGAGAAACCAGCAGTGATCGCTCGATTTGGACTGAATGAGAATAATGATCAGAATTATGAGAAAGAGCGAAACGCAAAAATAGAATATTCATGCCCACCATCTCGACTTGCTACGGTTAACATGTTATGCCGTCATCTCATTCTTATTTCACATGTTCATCCCGACGTTCTCCTCCTCCTCCACCTCCTCCTCCTCATCATCATCATCATCATCATCATCATTTTCTGCTCCTGCTGCATCGTCTTTGCTTGCCGCTTAAATATTCCAGTTCTTTTTCATGAGCCGGCATGCCAAGACAGAGCAAACAAGTTTTTCTGCAGTATGCATTTCATCTCGACTGATCGTTTATTCATTTATTTATTTGGTCGCTCCTGTCCGTCATTTGAACCACTATAATAACAAACAAAGGCTTGTCCGTACGAGGTCTGAATAGAATCTGAAAAATTTCCGCTGACGATCGCGAGACAACCACGACGCATTCCTCATTTTCTTG
>NC_052508.1:72127114-72160760 GCF_014356525.2 Nilaparvata lugens | reverse complement strand
TATTATTTATTATTATTATATTATATTTTTGTTGTGTGAAGCCACAAATTCTGAGCGGTGCTCAAGAGGCATACAACATGTCATTTTTCGAATGGAGTCACATGAATGCTCTAAAACACTCCTCAATGGTATAAGGACAAGCCTCTACCAGTGTCCTAATTATCTCTGAAACAAATAACTTATAGCTGCTACACAGCCTTATATCCTCGGGAATGCAATTAAAACACTTGAGTCCTGAATAATACGGTCCCTTTTCGAGAAGAGTCAGTCTATGGATAGGGAACTGGAATAATCCTGTATTTTTACCTCGTGTTTCATAAGTATGACAAATTCGGTTAGCATTAAAAATATTTTTGTTTTTGAACACAAACGGAACAACTTCAAGGAAGTATATCGCTGGAACTGTAAGTAGTCGGAGTGCCTTGAATCTTACAGGAGAAAGATGGACCCACTCCCCCCAAAATCCGAAGTGCTTTTTTCTGCATTTTTAAGTTTGTGTTCAAATGAATTCTTCCAGCCCCCCAAAACAAAATAGTAAATCTAATAAGTGAAAGAAAATACCCATGGTAAACCTTTAGAGCTGTCTTGAGATTTGAATTCGACTTAACAGTCCTCAGAGCAAAGAGAGCATGGTAAAGCCTTTTCTGGAGTTTCTCTATGTGACCATCCCACTTCAAGTTTGCCTGCAATTCAATCCCCAGAAACTAATCCATATCTTCATTAGTGCGTGGAAATTTAATCCAATCTTTAGACTTTGATACTATTTTATCCAATACACTTGAAAATGTTCTGCTGACGGTACTTCTTTTAATCTCCATGTCGTTGGCAACACCACTTTGGAATCCTGGATCACTAAGTTATCTCAGAAAAATTTCCATCTCTTTCCATGCAGTTAATCCTCCACCCCTTGCATCAGTGTTCTCATCAAGTGTGAAGTGAGAAAATCTACATTTTCGCTCTCAACCGTAATAGTCCCTTAGATGGATCGGGACTTATATCACGCCGGTCTCTATAGCGTTTCACACCAAGCTGGTTCATAAATGCAGCCATCTCTCGTGTACAAGTTCGACTGTAAGTTTGGGGTCGGGTTGATTTGCGAATGGACGAGTATTTACTTGCTACAGAAGTATCTACTTGCGTTTATTCACACCAAAATTGGCATTTTTCGGGGGTTTACTAGCCTCTCAAGTATTTACTCGCGAGTAAGAGTCAATACTTGTTTTATTCACTTCAATTTCAGCGTTTACTTGTCATTCAAGTATTTACTTGTCCTACTCGTTCTTATTCACACCGCCCAATGCCCCAGAATGATAACTCTATCCTTTCAATTTATATTTTTGGTTTTGAAGCCTCTAAATTGAAGAATCTACTTTGTGAAAATAATGTTAAGGACTGAACATTTTCTGAAGTGAACAACTACAAGACTTAACCATAGAGAAACAATAGCATAAGTAGATATCCCATGGTATAGGGCGTTTATGTCGCAACTTTTACTGTTATCTCAAGCTGATAGTCCACGTAGTTCTTTCCTGTGAAGCTTTATGACGCTGGTAGTCTCTCATATTGTGCCGTTCATACACTCTTACCCGGTCAAAACAGTGAAAATCGACAATAATCGACAGCAATTGGCTTGAGATAACAGTAAAAGTTGCGACATAAACGCCCTATACCATGGCATATCTACTTACGCTATTGTTTCTCTATGACTTAACCTATTTCGAACTATGTGTAGCCTTATCTAAATTTGGGAGAGGAATAGCACAAGGTTACCTTATTTTTCACTCCCTATCATTTAATTACGTATTTATTGTATTAATCAATAAAGAATCATCAAGAGAGTCATTCTTTCTATACTTCATTGTCTTCATGGAATTGGTCGAAACTATTCCTCGAGCAGTTTTCCACTCATCGTGAAATTCCTCAAACTTTCGGGCAGCAGTAGTGAAAATATGATTGAAGTTTTTCTTCCTCAAAGTATTTTCATGGAAAGGTATAATGATGAGAAATGTTATCAACAGGCAATAACTTTTCTCATTAGGACTACTTTCTTCCGCGTTCCTTGACCATTCCGATTTCCAGCAATGGTAAAGCGGGATGTCTGGAATTTATTAAGCGTAATTGTTAGATATGAGCGGTTGGTGGTGGGTGCGCGTGCGGGTGTTTAATCCTGATAATTTCTGGGAGTGTGTGTGTGAGGGGGGCCTTACCGTCCCCTAAAATGATGCAGATAGTTGCCGCCTCCACGGTTTTGGCAATTTTTCAGTGGGGGCGGTGGATGAGTAGGTAGACGGGGGTGGTATGAGGGGGAAAATCCTTTTTGTTCTTCTTCTTCTTCTTCTTCGTCTTTAGTACAGCCAACTACAGACGGCAAACGTTCATTTATACAAGTTGTCGCTTGTTAATTCTCGGCACGCCGACCCCTAATGAAAGATGTGTTTGGCTGCTCCATATTGCCAGATGAGATATGGCAGCTCCACCATTACCGATTCTTCACGTACATTCTCTGCAGCCTTCTCTTCCTCTCTCTCTCTCCTTCCTCTAATTCTTATTCTCACTCATTCTCTCTTTCACCCTATCTTCTTCATTCTTCTTTTTCACTTCCAGCCCCCCAAAAACAAAATAGTAAATCTAATAAGTGAAAGAAAATACCCATGGTAAACCTTTAGAGCTGTCTTGAGATTTGAATTCGACTTAACAGTCCTCAGAGCAAAGAGAGCATGGTAAAGCCTTTTCTGGAGTTTCTCTATGTGACCATCCCACTTCAAGTTTGCCTGCAATTCAATCCCCAGAAACTAATCCATATCTTCATTAGTGCGTGGAAATTTATCCAATCTTTAGACTTTGATACTATTTTATCCAATACACTTGAAAATGTTCTGCTGACGGTACTTCTTTTAATCTCCATGTCGTTGCAACACCACTTTGGAATCCTGGATCACTAAGTTATCTCAGAAAAATTTCCATCTCTTTCCATGCAGTTAATCCTCCACCCCTTGCATCAGTGTTCTCATCAAGTGTGAAGTGAGAAAATCTACATTTTCGCTCTCAACCCGTAATAGTCCCTTAGATGGATCGGGACTTATATCACCCGCCGGTCTCTATAGCGTTTCACACCAAGCTGGTTCATAAATGCAGCCATCTCTCGGTACAAGTTCGACTGTAAGTTTGGGGTCGGGTTGATTTGCGAATGGACGAGTATTTACTTGCTACAGAAGTATCTACTTGCGTTTATTCACACCAAATTGGCATTTTTCGGGGGTTTACTAGCCTCTCAAGTATTTACTCGCGAGTAAGAGTCAATACTGTTTTATTCACTTCAATTTCAGCGTTACTTGTCATTCAAGTATTTACTGTCCTACTCGTTCTTATTCACACCGCCCAATGCCAGAATGATAACTCTATCCTTTCAATTATATTTTTGGTTTTGAAGCCTCTAAATTGAAGAATCTACTTTGTGAAAATAATGTTAAGGACTGGAACATTTCTGAAGTGAACAACTACAAGACTTAACCATAGAGAAACAATAGCATAAGTAGATATCCCATGGTATAGGGCGTTTATGTCGCAACTTTTACTGTTATCTCAAGCTGATAGTCCACGTAGTTCTTTCCTGTGAAGCTTTATGACGCTGGTAGTCTCTCATATTGTGCCGTTCATACACTCTTACCCGGTCAAAACAGTGAAAATCGACAATAATCGACAGCAATTGGCTTGAGATAACAGTAAAAGTTGCGACATAAACGCCCTATACCATGGCATATCTACTTACGCTATTGTTTCTCTATGACTTAACCTATTTCGAACTATGTGTAGCCTTATCTAAATTTGGGAGAGGAATAGCACAAGGTTACCTTATTTTTCACTCCCTATCATTTAATTACGTATTATTGTATTAATCAATAAAGAATCATCAAGAGAGTCATTCTTTCTATACTTCATTGTCTTCATGGAATTGGTCGAAACTATTCCTCGAGCAGTTTTCCACTCATCGTGAAATTCCTCAAACTTTCGGGCAGCAGTAGTGAAAATATGATTGAAGTTTTTCTTCCTCAAAGTATTTTCATGGAAGGTATAATGATGAGAAATGTTATCAACAGGCAATAACTTTTCTCATTAGGACTACTTTCTTCCGCGTTCCTTGACCATTCCGATTTCCAGCAATGGTAAAGCGGGATGTCTGGAATTTATTAAGCGTAATTGTTAGATATGAGCGTTGGTGGTGGGTGCGCGTGCGGGTGTTTAATCCTGATAATTTCTGGGAGTGTGTGTGTGAGGGGGCCTTACGTCCCCTAAAATGATGCAGATAGTGCCGCCTCCACGGTTTTGGCAATTTTTCAGTGGGGGGGCGGGGATGAGTAGGTAGACGGGGGTGGTATGAGGGGGAAAATCCTTTTTGTTCTTCTTCTTCTTCTTCTTCGTCTTTAGTACAGCCAACTACAGACGGCAAACGTTCATTTATACAAGTTGTCGCTTGTTAATTCTCGGCACGCCGACCTCCTAATGAAAGATGTGTTTGGCTGCTCCATATTGCCAGATGAGATATGGCAGCTCCACCATTACCGATTCTTCACGTACATTCTCTGCAGCCTTCTCTTCCTCTCTCTCTCTCCTTCCTCTAATTCTTATTCTCACTCATTCTCTCTTTCACCCTATCTTCTTCATTCTTCTTTTTCACTTCCTCTTTATGAGTTTCCCTCATCTTTTCTTTTTCCTATTCTCTCCATGATTTTCTCTCATCTTTTCTTGTTCCTCTTCTTCTCCATGATTCTCTCTCATGTTTTTGTCTTCCTCTTCTTCTCTAAGATTGTCTCTCATCTTTTCTTTTCCCTCTTTTTTTCAAGGTTCTTCTCTCATTTCTTCTTCTTTCTCTTTTTCTCCATGATTTTCTCTCATCTTTCTTTTTTCCTCTTCTTCTCCATGATCTTCTCTCATCTTCTCATCTTCCTGTTCTTCTCCATGATTTTCTCTCATCTTTTATTCTTCCTCTTCTTCTCTATGATTTTCTCTCATCTCTTATTGTTCCCTTCTTCTCAAAGATTGTCTCTCATCATTTCTTCTCTCTCTTCTTCTCAATGTTCTTCTATCATTTCTTCTTCTCTCATCTTTTCTTCTCCCTCCTCTTCTCCCAGTTTTTCTCTCATTTCTTCTTCTTCTTCCTCTTATTCTCCATGATTTTCTCACATTTCTTCTTCTTCTTCCTCTCATTCTCCATGATTTTCTATCATCTTTTCTTTTTCCTCTTCTTCTCCATGTTTGTCTCTCATTTTTTCTTCTTCCCCTCCTTCTACATGATTTTCTCTCATCTTTCCTTTTTCCTCTCCTTCTCCATGATTTCATCTTATCTTTCCTCTCTCCTCTTCTTCTCCGTGATCTTCTCTCATCTTTTCTTCTTCCTCTTCTCGTCCTCCATGATTCTCATTCATCTTTTTCCTTCTGATTCTGTTCTTTTTCCTTCTCCATCATTCTCTCTCATCTTTTCTTCTTCCTCTTCTTCTCCATAATTTCCTCTCATCTTTTCTTTCTCCGCTTCTTCTCCATGACTCTCTCTCATCTTTTCTTCTCCCTCTCCACTAATCTATTTTTATCTGTATTTCCTCCAAATTTGTCTCCATCATCGTCTTCCAAAATTTCTCTTCTTCTCCTTCTTCTCTAAATTTTCCATCTTCAAGTTTTCCTTGTTGTCCAGCATCTTCGCCTTCTTTCTCCTCTCTTCCTACTACTTCTCCTCCTCTTCCTCCACCTATTCCCATATTCTCCCTCTCTTCGACCCCATTTTATTCTTCATGAGGACTTAATTATTTTCAGGTCACAATCATAGAATGTTCTGCTGGGTAAACCGGAAGAGAGTTAGAGATCCCGGGATGGGAAAAATCTCTCCATCTGCTGAAATCTTTATTTGTTTACCTCTTTATTCGCACATTTCCGGTTAGTATCAGACAAACTGGCATCGTCTAAAGTTTAGACTCTAAACGAATAGTGAGTGGTCTCAATCGAATTAATTATTCAACTAAATGACTAGATAATTATATCCTAATAAATTGTTAGCTATGAAAATTCTAGCTATTCTATACTCATAGGGCCATATGTTAACACTACGTTTAACGCTAAACCACGTTTACTTGTAGATATGGTTGCATTTATCATAATGTGTTTCATACGGGGTTTAAACGAACAGCTGACATTTCTCCGTTTGAACTGAGAATAAAAAAAGTACAAATTATGCTAACAATTTCATTGCCTATTGCCTTACTATCTCAGTTATATTATGTGTAATCGAAAAGCACTCATTTCTCTATCATGATACAATAATAATTCACATTCTGCGAATTTGAAACAAGAGTTTCAATGATCTTAATAATACCCGTGACTAATTGGCAACGTCTATGGTTGCGGGGAGTTGATTTGGGACTCATGTGCTCCAATTTTAATCGGACTATTTTCGTGCGGATGACTGTATAGTTACGAATGCATCAATTAATTTTTTTATCCCATGTTTTTGTAATCCATTCTCATTCAGCCTCCTACCTCAACAAGTGACTCGCGCTTGTTGATCAGCCTATAAATTCAATTTGGAAGCGACAACGTTTGCATGGCAACATGTTGTCGATTGCATCAACATATATATTATGAGGTCCACGTTATAATGGCAGTGAAGGAAGACAGCAGAACAACGTTGCCGATCATTTGTCTTGTCAATGCCTTCTATAGACGATAGCTGATACAGGTTTATTGATGTAATATTAACTGTCCATTCTCGTTTATAATAATCAACTAGTAGTTCTGTGAACAGTAGACCTCACGCAGTATTCTCATCCACAAGTACCTGATGTCATCTGTTTTAATGTTAACAAAATCAGTTCACGTTTGAATTTGTATTCCATAATTTATTAATATTTATGTTAATTTTAACAATGAATAGAATATGTTTCTATTCCAGGATTTATATAATATTCATCCAGTTCCGTGATAATCTTTCTATCTAATGAAAATTATTTTTTTCAATCAAAAATATTATAATTTCTTCAGCATTATTTAGTTCATTTGATTATTTATAACAACCTATTATTTAGTTTTTTCGAATGTGAGAATATTGATACTGATGGACACGCATAATAATATCATGACTGCAAAACAAAATATTGAAACCAAGACCTAAAGCTGCGATTAGACCAAATTTATTTTTATTAACAAAATGTTAATAACTCAATCCTTATAGATTATATTAGTTGAACATAACTTATTATACACATGATGAACATGTGTGTTTGTCAACTTGCGTTCAATCTAATAGAATCTATAAGGATTAAGTTATTAACATTTTGTTAAAAACTTTGGTGTAAACCAAGCTTAAAGATGCATACCTCTCTTCAAGGTATTTGATTGAAACTATAGACCTTATACAAATACAGTAATAGACTGGCTTCTCCACACATCTGTGTAATCACTTGTCAGCTGATTTATAATGAATAATTCTATAGTCTGATTTTCTACTCTAATAATACTCATTTCATTTAATTTCATACTGTCTATTTTTGTAACTGTTACCATAGGCAACAGCCTTGTAACAATTATCAATAAAAATCTTATCTCATCTTTGTTAAATGATAGACAAGGACAGCAATACCATTGCTAATCAAACTCTGCCATTATAACGTGGACCACAGTATAGCCGATCGCATCAACATGTAGCCGATCGCTACTGATGTAACCATTCAGGGTATAGAACAAAAATAGAACAGAAATTCGCGGCCGCTAAGCTAGCTTGTGAGCTTGCGATGTCCAACCACTGTCGTCTCAATGATGTTCTGCTCAAAGTCGTCATGGTGAGGGTGGAAGAGTGTAGAGATCATACTACTCTATACCTTTAGAGAGAGATAAGAATAAGCCTATGGTATGGAGCCTCGTCACAGGAATAGCTCATAACCTATTCCAGAGTGGAGAATCAAAGCAAATTAACTCTATATCTATAGAGAGAGAGATAAGAATAAATCTATGGTATGGAGTCTCGTCACAGGAGAAGTTCATAACCTATTCCAAAGTGGAGAATCAAAGCAAATCAACTTTATATCTATAGATAGAGAGATAAGCATAAGTCTATGGTATGGATTCTCGTCACAGGAGTAGCTCATAACCTATTCCAGAGTTGAGAATCAAAGCAAATCAGCCGCCGGCCTCCCGTCGGATAACGTTCAAAGGCATTGCAGTCCGCCTGGTTTGGACAATCCAGTTGCACCTGATGAGATGAAAGTGGTTACAGTATTTTTTCAACGGACTCCCTTTTGCGCAGACTCCACTGTGTGACAGGGCTTCTTGATATCTTCTAGCATGTGCGGCATTTTTTCTAGACTAACTGATTTTATTCATCATTTTTTTTACCGCGCGGCTGCATCGGAATTATTTATTTTTTCTAGCGCAATTGTCCATATTTTCTGTGTTATGTGACTGAGGACAATGTGGGTAGGATGTGTAATTCATACAGAAAGTTGCTGAGAGTGTAGGAGAGAGAGATAGTGAGAGACAGAGAGAGTAAGATGGAGACTAAGTGAGTGGGGGAGAGACATTGATAAAGAGAGAGTGTTTGAGAGGAGTGATCAAGAGAGTGTGTGTGAGAGAGAGAGAAAACGTGTGAGAGAGAGAGAATGAGAGAGATTGATAGAGAGATAGTGAGAGATAGAGAGAGATTTTGAGAGAGAGAGAGAGAGAGAGGAGAGAAATAAATAAAGAGAGAGTGTTTGAGAGGAGTAATCAAGAGAGTGGATGAGAGAGAGAAGGAGAACTTGTGTGAGGAAGAGAGTGATAGAGAGATAGTGAGAGAGAGATAGATAATGAGAGTGTTTAAGAGGAGTAATCGAGAGAGTGTGTGTGAGAGGGAGAGGAAAAACATGTGTGAAAGAGAGAAAGAGAATGATAGAGAGAGATAGAGTGAGAGTGAGTGAGGGGTTGATTGATTGATTGATTGATTGATTGATTGAGTACTTAATTTATGTAGATTACAATATACTGGCTTATACACTTATATACAATAGCTTACAATACAGCTAAATTATAGATGAATTTAGATAATATAGACTAAGAAAATAATTATTGAACTGTATATGATATGAAAAAGTAATTTGTAATATAATAACTATAGATGTTATATTGTTATGTATCTACATAAATTGGCGGAGCTTTGGACATATCAATGTACATTCTTCGGAAAGAATATTAAAAATATCCCCCCACTAACTCTCTACCAAAAAGAGAGATAGATAAGGAGAGTGTTCGAGAGGAGTAATCGAGAGAGTGTGTGAAAGGGAGAGGGAGAGGAAAAACATGTGTGAAAGAGAGAAAGAGAATGATAGTGGGAGATAGTGAGAGATAGAGAGATAGAGTAAGAAAGAGAGTGAGGGAGAGGAAAAACATGTGTGAAAGAGAGAAAGAGAATGATAGTGAGAGATAGTGAGAGATATTATCAAACGAAAATCCAAATTAAATGCTGTAATTCACCCTGAAGACTTCTGCTACTGCAAATATTGACAACAGGGTAAACAGCTAGATGGAAATTCGATGAGCGCTACTATTCAAAAATTATTTGTCAGCCCGGGTATTACAAATAATTTTTGAATAGTAGCGCTCATCGAATGTCCATCTAGCTGTTTACCCTGTTGTCAATATTTGCAGTAGCAGAAGTCTTCGGGGTGAATTAGAGAATTTAATTTGGATTTTAGTTTAATAATAATAGTTAACCCCACAGAGACACACTTACTTTATGCTAACACAGTAGACACACTGGGGTGTTGAACACCCCAATTTAATTATTTTGCATTTTTCTTTGAAAAATATGAAAAAAAAAACAAATACTTGGACCATACTTCATCATTTCTCAATCATTTTTTTCCAAGTGCATACAGAAATCAAAAGTAAAGCACTGCTTATCAATATTTATACTTATTTTAGAAGTACGTATGTTCCGCCTAAGTGTTGGAACTCCGGTTTGAACGAATGGTTTGATCATTGCCAATGACAAATTCATCAAAAACTCACATCCCTTCATTTTATTGTTTTGAATCTCAAGTTGTAGAGAATCATAGCATTTATTCCAATCTGATTCATCATCCCATACCACATTCGTAGTGACAATACAAGTAAATCTTTGTAATAGAAGTGTTTGATAAAAGTCCTGCGTAAAATACACTCTGGGGTGTTCTTCTTTAGCACTACAGCCCAATATGAGCTTTGGCCGCCTCCACTACAGCTCTCCACGCTTCTCGGTCCTCTTAGTTTTATGAGCATGACCTGGATTTACATATTTTATTTATTGACTTCCAGCAAGCCTTCGATAGCACTCTGGGGTGTTAGACACCCCAAACGAAGAACAAGATGAGCTGGTGACCTTGTAGAATGCTATTACTGACTGGAAGTAGTGGAGAGTAGTTGACAATACTACAAACCTAATTTAGACTGGGCATAAATTCCCATCTGTTTGATATTGTCAACTGCAGAACAGAAAAAAAATCCCTGGGGTGTGAAACACCCCAGTGTGTCTCTTTAGGGTTAAAATTGTTCATCCAATTCACTGCATATCATTGAATTAAACATTAAAAGAGTAGATTTATATCTATTCGAAATAAGGTATGTTTTACCGAATTTGTTATTAACTGAGAAAGCACTTACATCAATCAATATTGCTCGGAGTACAGGTGCATTTAACGAGGTGAAATGAAATCATGGTTCACTAAATCCGTGTATTTTGCAGCACGCTGGTCCACGCACCGTTATCGCCGCAGTTAGCAGGTTGTTGGATGCTGGATGCTGAGCGAAGATTCCATTTGACGAGAAATTGCTCTGACCGGTAATGAGGCATGCCTGCTGCCCTCGTCTGCCGATCGGCCTTTGTTTTGAATATTATGGTTCCCAGTTTTAATAAGGAGATGGCCGGAGAGATATTGGGAGCGCGAAAGCCATATGACGGATCCCAGATCTTCGATAAAGGGTGGCTGGCACACGTTTTAACAGAGAAGGAAAATATTCTAGACCTGTGTTAAATAAAGATGGAAGATCGCGAGGTACGGTTCTGATCTCACACGGCTTCTGCCAGGCTACTATACCACCTCCAACAAATAAAAGTTCCCGAACATGACTGGCTTAATCGTGACTATACTTAATATGCAACCCACTCGCCCCTCGTCCAAACCGTAATTAACCAATTACAAGGAGAGAGATGAAGCGATAACATGTGCCGTAGCGAGAAGAGGATGCAGCTATAAGTGAAGCGTTAACCCCCAGTTTCTATACATACAATGCCCTTGTTTACAACGTGAATAATTTTCGTCAGCCTCCTCACTATAGTATAGTATGGTGTAGTAACTATAGTATAGTATGGAATAGGATCTATAGTATAATATGGGAGCTATAGTATTGTATCGTATTTATAGTATCGTGCAGTATCTATAGTATTGGTATGGTATGTTGAGAGTAGTATGGACTGGGGGAAAGGGGAAGTTTAACGTCGATACAAATAGGATGCTAAGTGGAGACGGGCGCCGATCTCCTTACTTGTGTGATGAATCTTTCAAATAGATCTCATGAGAAGAGAGAAAAATTGTGATTACCTTTTAAAGTGAAAGAATTTGCTAAAGGAATAGTTAGCGACCGAGCGATAAAGCTTACTTATCAGTAACTGTATATTAGATAAGAGTACCGTTCTGTACCGAATATTTTCTAGAAAAATTATTCAATAAAATATAATTATTCTGCAATAAAGCACGAATATTTACGAACTGCTCATTGAATTTGAGGTTACACTTTGTTTACCATCGATCAGATGTTTTTAAAACAGTTCGAACGCAGCTGACTGATTCAAAGTATTGTCAAATGTCATGCTGGCTTCACGCAAGATATAATACCATTTCTAAAAATTATAAAACTATCAATAAAGGACCAAGAATTTCAAATAGAAAAAAATAAAATGTATGTATTATCGTTGAAATTATTTATTATTTAAGAAATTATATATATGTCAGGTCTTATTGTAACTAACTAGGTCATAGCATGAACAGTATATTATTGATAAAACGGCAGAAATTAATTATAACAATCTCAAACATAATAAAAATTGTATAGAATATTAATTTATAATGATTAATTCAACTGAACCACATGGTATTAAATCTCTTTGGCAAGCCTAAGCCAATCATAGTGCATAGAAATAGCACCAAAAAGGTGATCGTTTGAAAGCACACATGTTAATCTACTATCAACAACAAACCGTGATGTTTTTAAAACAGTTCGAACGCAGCTGACTGATTCAAAGTATTGTCAAATGTCATGCTGGCTTCACGCAAGATATAATACCATTTCTAAAAATTATAAAACTATCAATAAAGGACCAAGATTTCAAATAAAAAAAAAAAATATGTTTATCGTTGAAATTATTTATTATTTAAGAAATTATATTATATGTCAGGTCTTATTGTAACTAACTAGGTCATAGCATGAACAGTATATTATTGATAAAACGGCAGAAATTAATTATAACAATCTCAAACATAATAAAAATTGTATAAGAATATTAATTTATTAATGATTAATTCAACTGAACCACATGGTAATTAAATCTCTTTGGCAAGCCTAAGCCAATCATAGTGCATAGAAATAGCACCAAAAAGGTGATCGTTTGAAAGCAAACATGTTAATCTACTATCAGACAACAAACCTGCCTTATCATATACGCTAGCACATGTACATTGTATGAGAGGAACTATGTCTAGAAGATTAAGCAGTTTTAAGAATTACATAAATTGAATTATTATTGTAATTAAAGGAATTATATTCTACTGCCTGCCACTGACGTCACGTCTACGTCACAATCGTTCTACCAATGGCAAATTTTTATGCAAATTATTACATCGAGATTCTCAGAAGAAAGGTCTAGCCAAGAAGCTTAGAGAAAAAGACAGCACTTCCCTTTTGAAATCCTCACCGTTCAGATCTCTTTATAGTTACCAAGACCTATTTGTAAAATTTTCGTTCGATTTTATATGTTCTATTTGTGAGCCGATATTTTAGGCCAATCTATTTGTTATTTGTAAATTTATTTTTTCATCAATCGATAATTTAAAAGTTTAAAGTAAATTATCCCTTACTTAATTCGGTGAAGGAGATATTAAATTAAAATTCCACAAGTGCTGAAACCGAAGCCTGGATTGCTGCCAATCAAACGATTTTTGATCTAAGAAGAAAACCACGACCGCCAAGGAATTTCACGTGAGTTATAAGTTAAAAGGGGCCCCAATCTACGCTTCGAAAATATTTCAGTGCAGAAAGATATAAAATTTTCTTCGTTAAATTATTGGCCACGCCGACAAGCGCATTAGTTATTAAGAGCCTAGAATTTATTCATATTTAACTTATACGACTTGTAGTTGATTAGCTATCCTCCGCTGCCAGAACCACGACCCGAGCATTTTAAAAATATTTTATAAATCTTTTTCACTATTTTTCAAAACTGTTCAATTTTATCAATTGTAAAATTCTGTCGAATCATGCATGGTATCATGCAAGTACAAGAACATTTTTAACTCTTTTGTCAATGCTAATTATTATCACCTGTAAATCAAATTCTGAATCTGCACTGTATGATCATATATTTTATTATAATATATTCCAGTTTTGTTAATTCGTTTTCTGAGTTCGATTATTTCTTAAGCCTGTCAATTATTGTGTCTGATACGTTCTGTATCATCAAGAACCGATCGAATACGATCATTGGAATAATTGAATTAAGCTGGATATTGGAACAGGTCTAAGTGGATGTAGCGAGTGGGGTCAGATCGAGATATTTATTCTTTGTCCTTACCTGCTCATATATCAGCTTTTATCTGTTACCAACCTCGACTTAGGAGCGAACACATCAATGGTACAGCAGATGCAGCCAGATCATATAAATTCCTACAATAGAGCTTAAAACCCGACAAGACTCTGTTCTCGAAGTATATTCTGAACGATATTTGGTCCAAATACCGTATTTTAATCCTTCAGAACTTATTAGAGATGCAGTCCCGTAAATTATCTACATCGGGATTTTTGCTCGACCTGTATGATTTTGTATGCTCATTCTTCACAGGTAATAATTTTAAGGTATCCGTATTCAGTGTTTAGCGTCCGCTACACTACTTATAAAAATTTCATCATTATACAATCTGTCATTAGAAGGATCAAGGGTGAGCGAGCGTTTAGGCCTCCCGCGATTCCGACAATTGTATTGAATCTTGTAGTGAGTCAATCAGTCTGGTGTTCACTCAGCGTCCACACACGCATTGCAAAATTTATAGCCTCTACACCATTGATTCAGTACAAGATTCACCATACATACATGAGGCATTTAAATACAGCATTACATCACCCTACGTGTATTGTCCTATCCTTGGAGGTGAGAGTGACTCCCCCAGGAAGAGCTTTACATGATTTGGCGCCCAACAGTGATAGGCATTGAAGAGGTGGATAATCGACTACGAGGATTATTTAGTTGCTCAGTATACTATAGCGCTGACAACGAGGAAAATTTTTGAAAAATTATGGTTGTGAATTTCTTCAGATTTAATATTAACTGTTCACTGTTATATAAAACAGCAAGACGTGCCATACCCAATTTTTGAATGGAAAAGAAATTTATCGATTGATGAATTTTTAGAGAAAGAATCGAACTCAGAATTTCATTATGTGTTATTCGAAAATTGGTCATATCATAAGTCATAGGTATAGAAATACCATAAGAGAAGTCATACTATTTAAGAGTATTAGGTCTACACCAAAATAATTTATAAGAAATTACGGAAAAGAGGATTGAAGTTATTTACATTTTTTTAAATTGTTAAAGCATAAAGAGGGAAGTAAAATTAAATCACGGATATATTGCGGAATAATTCAACAGAACACTGCTGCTTTTATATAAAATTTTGCAAAGAATACTAGCCCTATATATAGAATTGCGGCAAGAAATTATAAGAGTAAAATATTTATAATAATAATAATAATAAATTATAAGAGGCGTACCTGTATTATCGCATAATTATCCACTGTGTATCCTTTATGTTGTTATCATTTTATGTTAACGATATTGCTACTTTGATTCACTTCATCACTGAACATATTATTGAAGCACACTTTTGTATTCCTTCACTTCAACGAATTTTTTACACTATTTCAACTTGTGGTCATTCATTTGTAATCTTGCACATAACCCCACATATTGGCGGTCGTTTCAACACACTTGCACCTTTACATCATCCAATAAATTATGGAAGTACCACACCGCATCCTGGAACCCACATTGGCGACTTCAAGGACGGAAGATGTCGCGCGGGATAAACGCCCATGCATTGCCGTTCCAGAGGTCCGGACGCCCGCATCTCATATCATAGAACCATTGCCGCCAACCGAAGACCACACACCCACTCCTTCCGTGTTACAGATGAGTCTCATCCTGGAAGCATTGAACGATATGATCAAAGAAAGGAAACAACTGAACGAAACACTAAACAATATAAATAAGAACTACGATCAAAGGAATGAAACACTAAACAATATAAATAAGGACTACGACCAAATAAAGGAAGTCAAACAAGCAAGCGGACGTGATACATGTATGGAAGACCAACCTACCGAAAATGTCAAAGCTGAATTTGCACCGCACCCCGCAGGATGCCGAGAGGGACCGGACGACATCGCCCGCCGAGCCGAGGACGTCATCCATGGCATGGAGGGACAGCCCGTACCACCGCCCGCAGAATGCCAAGACGAGCCGGACGACACCACCCGCCAAGCTGAGGATGACATCCATCAGGTAGAGGGACAGCCTGTACCACCGCGCGCCGGACACCAGGAGTCCAAGGATGTTGCCCGCCGAGTGGAAGAGCAGCCTAGACCGCCGACCGCCCACATCATCGTCCATCCACCGCGAACAGCACCTGAAACATGTGAAACCAATACTCATGAAGATCGCCCACTAAACAATAGAAATGAAACGGAAAACCACAAACAAATTGAAATCACAACTGAAAATAAAAACCTACAAATCAAAACAACACACAAGAAAATAGTCTCAAGAAGAACCTATCTACACCGCCGTCATGTTAGGCTAAAATCTGACATCAAATCTTTTACCAGCATGCAAGGAAAAAGGAAGACCATATCAAGAAGAACCTACAACCACCGCAGTCATGTCCGGTTGAAATCAAACAGACTGTACACCGCCATGCCGAAAAGAAAAATATTATTCGGAAAAACGCACAGACACCACCGGCATGTAAGGTTTAAAAAGATCAAACTACATGTCACCGGTCAACAAAGAAGGACAACATTGGCTGAAGAGATCTACCTACTTCACAGGCACATTCGTTTTAAACCAAGTTTGATAAAACGGATAGTTGCAAATTGGAATGGAAACTTGGAACAATAGAGAAATCAAATTTAGATGGGGGCTTGAGGAAATAATAATTTTTTAATCAACTGGAAGCTACATTGTGAATTACACAAATCATCAAACTTCTTCATAGTCACAGCCTACCCATTGAATCACATCTTTGCAGACCAGCATATTTCTACTGCAGCCTAATCAACATAACCTAACTTCGCCGCATCTCAGATAATAAGGAAATATTAATAATTCACATCAAATGAAGAAATTATTATCAACTCTAAGTCAAGAAATTGAAACTACGAAACAACTTTAAAAATTTACCAACCTAATCAAGCCATCTGCCTCATGTCAGAGTCATCACCGAAACAATCACCTGGTATCATCTGCACAACTGAAAAACAGAAACAAGAATTATATTATCCACAGAAAATAATTGTAAATTAGAAATAAGATGAAGTTAGTAGTGAATAGGAGGAAAGAAAATAAACAAAGTTTATTTGAAAAAATGTGTAAATCTAACCTTGAAATACAGAATCGATAGAAAAATCTATTCAGAACCAAAGCCTGTTCGATAATTTTCTTCGTCACACCAACCAATGTGTGCGAGATTATAGAGTCAATTTTAAAGGAATCGAAGCAATATCGTTATTAATTAATGCAACCTATTATTTAATGTGAAATTATAAGTAAAAAACGCAACCAAAAATATATATTTATGTTAATTTGCACGAAATGCGCATGTTCTATGTCATATAAATGTATTGCTAAAAAGCTAAAAAGAAAATGAAATTCTTACCTTCAAATGTGAAATTTATTACTGTTGCATCAAAAGATCATGAATTGTAATTCAAATTGATAAATGTAATCTTGAAGACGTAATATTTGTAACCAGCATTGATAAAAATCAAAAAAAACATTTCAAGTGTAACCCTGTTTGTACACAACGTACTAAGCGTAAAAAAGGAATTGCTCGAGTCAAACGGTAGACAATTGTCAAGTCACCGAAGTTAAATCACACTCTCACCCAATTTATGTAAAAGCCAGAACAAAGAGTCGAGACCTGTAATAACCATGAAAAAATGATGAAAATCTATATTTGTTGCAAATACTGTTCGAATCCTAAGAGGATAATATGTGAAATTTTGTATATTTGTTATAGTTATGGGTCTGCTCATAAGCCACCTGTGAATGGAAGTTGTGGAGTTGTTTTAATGAAGGATCCAAAGAGACTTCATTAATTATTGTATTTTGATTGTATCCAATGGAAGGAACAATCAATTATTTATTTTCTCGTAGCCAAAAGTGCACGATATATTGTTTTTAGTGTTAAGTGTGGAGTTTTCGTTGAAGTAAGGAGATGAAATAGTGTATACATCACAATATCGGATTTTTCAAATAGTCATTGTTTCGACTCGTCTCCCAATTACCTATTTAAAATATCCTGGGGGCTTTTGTGTGATGAATCTTACAAATAGATCTCATGAGAAGAGAGAAAAATTGTGATTACCTTTTAAAGTGAAAGAATTTGCTAAAGGAATAGTTAGCGACCGAGCGATAAAGCTTACTTATCAGTAACTGTATATTAGATAAGAGTACCGTTCTGTACCGAATATTTTCAATAAAATTATAATTATTCTGCAAATAAAGCACGAATTATTTATGAACTGCTCATTGAATTTGAGGTTACACTTTGTTTACTATCGATCAGATGTTTTTAAAACAGTTCGAACGCAGCTGACTGATTCAAAGTATTGTCAAATGTCATGCTGGCTTCACGCAAGATATAATACCATTTCTAAAAATTATAAAACTATCAATAAAGGACCAAGAATTTCAAATAAAAAAAATAAAATGTATGTATTATCGTTGAAATTATTTATTATTTAAGAAATTATATTATATGTCAGGTCTTATTGTAACTAACTAGGTCATAGCATGAACAGTATATTATTGATAAAACGGCAGAAATTAATTATAACAATCTCAAACATAATAAAAATTGTATAAGAATATTAATTTATTAATGATTAATTCAACTGAACCACATGGTAATTAAATCTCTTTGGCAAGCCTAAGCCAATCATAGTGCATAGAAATAGCACCAAAAAGGTGATCGTTTGAAAGCAACACATGTTAATCTACTATCAGACAACAAACCTGCCTTATCATATACGCTAGCACATGTACATTGTATGAGAGGAACTATGTCTAGAAGATTAAGCAGTTTTAAGAATTACATAAATTGAATTATTATTGTAATTAAAGGAATTATATTCTACTGCCTGCCACTGACCACGTCTACGTCACAATCGTTCTACCAATGGCAAATTTTTATGCAAATTATTACATCGAGATTCTCAGAAGAAAGGTCTAGCCAAGAAGCTTAGAGAAAAAGACAGCACTTCCCTTTTGAAATCCTCACCGTTCAGATCTCTTTATAGTTACCAAGACCTATTTGTAAAATTTTCGTTCGATTTTATATGTTCTATTTGTGAGCCGATATTTTAGGCCAATCTATTTGTTATTTGTAAATTTATTTTCATCAATCGATAAATTTAAAAGTTTAAAGTAAATTATCCCTTACTTAATTCGGTGAAGGAGATATTTAAATTAAAATTCCACACGTGCTGAAACCGAAGCCTGGATTGCTGCCAATCAAACGATTTTTGATCTAAGAAGAAAACCACGACCGCCAAGGAATTCACGTGAGTTATAATTTTAAAGGGGCCCCAATCTATGCTTCGAAAATATTTCAGTGCAGAAAGATATAAAATTTTCTTCGTTAAATTATTGGCCACGCCGACAAGCGCATTTAGTTATTAAGAGCCTAGAATTTATTCAATATTTAACTTATACGAACTTGTAGTTGATTAGCTATCCTCCGCTGCCAGAACCACGACCCCGAGCATTTTAAAAATATTTTATAAATCATTTTTCACTATTTTTTCAAAACTGTTCAATTTTATCAATTGTAAAATTCTGTCGAATCACGCATGGTATCATGCAAGTACAAGAACATTTTTAACTCTTTTGTCAATGCTAAATTATTATCAACCTGTAAATCAAATTCTGAATCTGCACTGTATGATCATATATTTTATTATAATATATTCCAGTTTTGTTAATTCGTTTTCTGAGTTCGATTATTTCTTAAGCCTGTCAATTATTGTGTCTGATACGTTCTGTATCATCAAGAACCGATCGAATACGATCATTGGAATAATTGAATTAAGCTGGATATTGGAACAGGTCTAAGTGGATGTAGCGAGTGGGGTCAGATCGAGATATTTATTCTTTGTCCTTACCTGCTCATATATCAGCTTTTATCTGTTACCAACCTCGACTTAGGAGCGAACACATCAATGGTACAGCAGATGCAGCCAGAGATCATATATTCCTACAATAGAGCTTAAAACCCGACAAGACTCTGTTCTCGAAGTATATTCTGAACGATATTTGGTCCAAATACCGTATTTTAATCCTTCAGAACTTATTAGAGACGCAGTCCCGTAAATTATCTACATCAGGATTTTTGCTCGACCTGTATGATTTTGTATGCTCATTCTTCACAGGTAATAATTATAAGGTATCCGTATTCAGTGTTTAGCGTCCGCTACACTACTTATAAAAATTTCATCATTATAAAATCTGTCATTAGAAGGATCAAGGGTGAGCGAGCGTTTAGGCCTCCCGCGATTCCGACAATGTATTGAATCTTGTAGTGAGTCAATCAGTCTGGTGTTCACTCAGCGTCCACACACGCATTGCAAAATTTATAGCCTCTACACCATTGATTCAGTACAAGATTCACCATACATACGTGAGGCATTTAAATACAGCATTACATCACCCTACGTGTATTGTCCTATCCTTGGAGGTGAGAGTGACTCCCCCAGGAAGAGCTTTACAATACAAATTGTGTGAGCTTAGGAATTCGCCCAGGAATTCGATGCTTTCTTGCGTTAGTTGCCTATTATTTTAGTTTATTCCTGATTATATTTTTAATTTACTTTACAGCATTATATAACATGAGATTTTCAAGTTGAATGGATTACGATTATTATCAATATATTTATATAGTGCGATTTAAACATCGTTGTTTTGGCCAAGTTAGGTTCAATCTAGAATTTTCAAATTCGAATGAGTTTATTCATAAAATATGAAATATTTACAAAATATAAAAGTGTTATGAATTACACGAATATTCTCCCAGCATGGATCATTTGTCCGTGTGCAGGGAGGAGTCGCAAATTATCTGACAGAAAAGAAAACACTAACAAACTATGAATAATAATGAAATTTGAATGAATAAAAACAAAGTTTATTATAATGATAAATATTGCAACTAAAGATAAAACAAAATGAAGGTTTCAGCTCGACGGTGTTTAAAGGGCTGAGATGGAAGAAATACCTTTTTTAGTGTGATATTGTATGGAATATTTGAATGGTATTTTGTCTTTACAAATAATAGAAATATTCATCTATAAGGTGAGTGTAGGAGAGCCTCTGCAGTATCTGAACCGATGCTGACATTTATAAGTACAATAGGAAATCGGACGTCCAAAAACAAATGTGTGTGAAACTGGCTCCAAATATTGAATATATCTCTTCAAGATGGCTGGTTAGATTTCCAATAAGTTGTACTTTCTACAACCCTAAACTATACTTTAGAGTAGTAGAATGGTAATACCTGAGATAGGAAACGAAAAAATACAGTATTAGAATAGAATGTAATAGTGGACAGCAATGTCCACTCTACTCAGATAGTATAGAATGCAACATTAAATTCTACCAGTTAGCAGGGATTACAAGCTATCAGCAAAATTATAATATGTTATCAAAAATTTATAAACAAAATAGCTTAAAAAGACAGTATATTAGAATGAAATCAATTTTATACTTTTCATGATATGGCAATTTACACAGCAATGTCCACTCTACTCAGAGAGGGTAGAATGAAACATCACATTCAACCTTATGACAGGGTATTGTGATGACAGCTTATGACAGCAAAATTATATGTCATCAAAAAAATATAAAAAGAGAGCTGGACGAAATCAATCAATCGATAATTTTATTCGAATCAACAGAATACAATATAGATGAAAGAAATCAAAACACAAAAATCACAATCAAAAATAAATTTCTAATAAAATACAAAAACAGGCTTCATGGCGGGGTGTGCTGAAAAGAAAGAAGGGGGAAAATACCTAGCCAACTATGGTTTCCCATGTAATAGGCAGGTAGAGGGTATAAAAGTAAGGAAAGAAGGGTTGAGAGGAAAAGAAAAGGGAGGGAAATTGGAGAAGAAAGTAGGAAAAAGAGAAAAAGACGTGCAAAAATTGTAATATTGCAAAATTGTATGAATTGTGTAAATTGAAATTTATATAGATCATTAGTATTTTTGTCTACTTGCAGTATACTGATCATCACTGAGATTTGGGACACGATACAACAGTCTCACGCTTTTTTTATAGACTACTAGCCGTCAGGCTCGCTTCGCTCGCCATATCCGTCTAGCCAGGGGGCTCCGCCCCCTGGACCACCGACTGGATCGTCCAAGAATGAAATCAGCAGGCTCGCTTCGCTCGCCTGCATTTTTCATTTGAGCATTTTATCATATGTTAGGACAATCCAGTCGGGGGCCAGAATAACGTCTGGCTAAACGGATATGGCGAGCGAAGCGAGCCTGACGGCTAGTAATATAATATTCCCAGTTGAAGTAGCAGTGCCCAATCAAGTTTTCCGCGATAAATGCATTTAAATCTTCAACTTGGTGCCAACCTAACAAAGTCAACTCAACTTAATGCCACCTGACAAAATTATTAATTTAGTCGCCAGTTAACACCTGTTTCGAAGAGGTACTCTATCTAGATTATAGTTCTATAGTAACATATGATATGGAATTTCAATTATAATTAAGAGATTAGGAGAAGAAGAATATACATGCTAAAAGACGAACTTTAAACCCTTAAAAACAACATTAGAGTTAAAAATATTGCCAAAGATTTCTTAGTGCGCCTCCAAAGGGCCACTGAACATACCTACCAATTTGAAAGTTTTTGGTCCGGTAGATTTTTAGTACTGCGAGTGAGTGAGTGAGTGTGAGTGAGGTCAGTCAGTCATCAGTCATGAGTGAGTGCCATTTCGCGTTTTAAATTAGATTTTAACAGCAATGATGAGTTGGGATAATAATAAAAATATATTATGAATTATCATATCCTATACTTTAAACGAGCAACTTCTGTTTATATGTTTAAATGTTTAGATGTTTAATGTTTAGATGTTTAGATGTATATTTTAGATGTTTAGATGTTTAGATGTTTAGATGTTAGATGTTAGATGATTAGATGTTTAGATGTTTAGATGTTTAGATGTTTAGATGTTTAGATGTTTAGATGTTTAGATGTTGTGATGAATTTTTCAAATAGATCTCATGAGAAGAGAGAAAAATTGTGATTACCTTTTAAAATGAAAGAATTGCTAAAGGAATAGTTAGCGACCGAGCGATAAAGCTTACTTATCAATAACTGTATATTAGATAAGAGTACCGTTCTGTACTGAATATTTTTCTAGGAAAATTATTCAATAAAATTATAATTATTTTGCGAATAAAGCACAAATTATTTACGAATTGCTCACTGATTTTGAGGTTACACTTTGTTTACTATCGATCAGATGTTTTCAAAACAGTGCGAACGCAGCTGACTGATTCAAAGCATTGTCAAATATCATACCGGTTCTCATGCAAGGTAAAATATCATCCTAAAATTATAAAACTATCAATAAAGGATCAAGAATTTCAAAATAAAAAATAAAATGTATGTATTATTGTTGAAATTATTTATTATTAAGAAATTGTATTATGCGTCAGGTCTTATTGTAACTAAATAGTCATAGCATGAAATTCTATTATTGATAAAATGGCAGAAATTAATTATAATAATCTCAAACCTAATAAAAATTGTACAAGAATATTAATTTATTAATAATTTAATTCAACTGAACCACATGGTAATTAATCTCTTTGGTAGGTCTAAACCAATCACAGTGCATAGAAATAGCACCAAGACGGTGATCGTTTGAAAGCAACACATGTTAATCTATTATCAGACAACAACCCTGCCTTATCAGTTACACTAGCACATGTACATTGTATGAGAGGAACTATGTCTATAAGATTAAGCAGTTTTAAGAATTACATAAATTAATTATTATTGTAATTAAAGGAATTGTATTCTACTACTTGCCACTGACGTCATGTTTACGTCACAAGCGTTCTACCAATGGCAAATTTTTATGCAAATTATTACATTGAGATTCGAGAAGCAAGGTCTAGCCTAAAAGCTTAGAGAAAAGAGCAGCACTTCCCTTTTGAAATCCTTACCGTGTAGATCTCTTTCATAGTTACCAAAGACCTATTTGTAAAATTTCTTGTTCGATTTTTAATGTTCTATTTGTGAGCCGATATTTTAGGCCAATCTATTTGTTATTTATAATTTCTGTTTTCATCAATCGATAAATTTAAAAGCTTAAAGTAAATTATCCCTTAATTAATTCGGTGAAGGAGATATTTAAATTAAAATTCCCCACGTGCTGAAACCAAGCCTGGATTGCCGCCGATCAAACGATTTTTGATCTAAAGAAGAAAACCACGACCGCCAAGGAATTTCACGTGAGTTATAAGTTTTAAAGGGGCCCCAATCTACGCTTCGAAAATATTTCAGTGCAGAAAAACATAATTTTTCTTCGTTAAATTATTGGCCACGCCGACAAGCGCTTTAGCATTAAGAGCCTAGAATTTATTCATATTTAATTTATAAGAATTTGTAGTTGATTAACTATCCTCCGCTGCCTGAACCACGACCCCGAGCATTTTAAAAAAATATTTCTATAATTCATTTTTCACTATTTTTCAAACTGTTAATTTTATCAATTGTAAAATTCTGTTGAATCACGCATGGTATCATGCAAGCACAAGAAATTTTTTAACTATTCTGTTAATGCTAAATTATTATCAACCTGTAAATCAAATTCTGAATCTGCACTGTATGATTACATATTTTATTGTAATATATTTCAGTTTTGTTAATTCGCTTTCTGAGTTCGATTATTTCTTAAGCCTGTCAATTATTGTGTCTGATACGTTCTATATCATCAAGAACCGATCGAATACGATCATTGAATAATTGAATTAAGCTGGATATTGGAACAGGTCTAAGTGGATGTAGCGAGTGGGGTCAGATCAAGATATTTATTCTTTGTCCTTACCTGCTCATATATCAGCTTTTATCTGTTACCTACCTCGACTTAGGAGCGAACACATCAATTGTACAGCAGAGGCAGCCATAGATCATATAAATTCCTACAATAGAGCTTAAAACCCGACAAGACTCTGTTCTCGAATATATTCTGAACGATATTTGGTTCAAATACCGTATTTTAATCCTTCAGAACTTATTAGAGACGCAGTCCCGTAAATTATCTACATCGGGATTTTTGCTCGACCTGTATGATTTTGTATGCTCATTCTTCACAGGTAATAATTTTAAGGTATCCGTATTCAGTGTTTAGCGATCGCTACACTACTTATAAAAATTTCATCATTATACATTTGTCATTAGAAGGATCAGGGTGAGCGAGCGTTTAGGCCTCCCGCGATTCCGACAATTGTATTGAGTCTTGTAGTGAGTCAATCAGTCTGGTGTTCACTCAGCGTCCACGCACGCAATTACAAAATTCATAGCCGCTACAACATTGACTTAGTACAAGATTCACCCTACATGTGTGAAGCCATCAAATACCGCTCCACATGATTTGCCGGCCCAACGTGAGGCATTTAAATACAGCATTACATCATCCTACGTGTGTTGTCCTATCCTTGGAGGTGAGAGTGACTCCCCCAGGAAGAGCACCACATGATTTGGCGCCCAACAGTGATAGGCATTGAAGAGGTGGATAATCGACTGCGAGGATTTTTAGTTGCTCATATACTTAGCGCTGACAACGGGAAAATTTTTTTTTTTTGAAAATCATGGTTGTGAATTTCTTCAAATTTATATTAACTGTTCACTGTTATAATAAAATAACAAGAAGTACCACCCAATTTTTGAACGGAAAGAAATTTATCGATTGATGATTTTTTAGAGAAAAAATCGAACTCAGAATTTTATTATGTGTTATTCGAAAATTGGTCGTACTATAAGTCATAGGTTTAAGAAACACATAAGAAAGGTCATATTATTTGAAGAATATTAGGTCTATATTGAAACAATTTATAAATATTTACAGGAAAGAGGATTGAAGTTATTTACATTTTTAAAAGTTTTTAAAACATAAAGAGGGAAGTAAAATTAAATCACGGATATATTGCGGAATAATTTAAGCGGTATCACTGCTTTTATATAAAATTGTGCAAGAACACTAGCCTATATTTGAATTGCGGCAAGAAATTATAAAAGTAAGATATTTATAATAGTTAATAATAAATTATCAGAGACGTACCTTTGTCATCGCATTATCCATGTGCATCCTTTGTGTTATTGTCACTTTATGTTAACGATATTGCTACTTGATTCCTTTATCACTGAACTATTATTGAATCACACTTTGTATTCTTCATTGAACGAATTTTTTCACACTATTTCAATTTTTGATCATTTACTTATATCGTTTCACATAACCTCACATGTTTGCGGTCGTTTCAACACACTTGCATCGTTATAACATTAAATAAATTATGGAAGGTCCACACCGCATCCTGGAGGCCACGTCAGCAATTTCAGAGAAGGAGGATGTCGCGCGGGATAAACGCCCATACATTGCTGTTCCAGAGGTCCGGACGCCCGCATCTCATGTCATAGAACCATTGCCGCCAACCGAAGACCACACACCCACTCCTTCCGTGTTACAGATGAGTCTCATCCTGGAAGCATTGAACGATATGATCAAAGAAAGGAAACAACTGAACGAAACACTAAACAATATAAATAAGAACTACGACCAAATAAAGGAAGTCAAACAAGCAAGCGGACGTGATACATGTATGGAAGACCAACCTACCGAAAATGTCAAGGCTGAAGTCGCGCCGCACCCTGCAGAACGCCGAGAGGGACCAGACGACATCGCCTGCCAAGCTGAGGACGTCATCCAGGCATAGAGGACATCCCGTACCACCGCGCGCCGGACACCAGGAATCCAAGGACGTTGCCCGCCGAGTGGAAGAGCAGCCCGGACCGCCGACCGCACGTATCTCCCATCCACCAAGGACAGCACCTGCAACACATCAAATCAGTATCCATCAAAAACAATCAGAAAACAACATTAGAACAATTAAAATCCGCATAAAGTCAAGACCACACACAAGCAGCAAAACAATTCAAGAAAGAAGAAGAATATCAAGAAGAATCTATTCACACCGCAGTCATGTCCGGTTGAAATCAAGCCAACTGTACACCGGCATGCAAAAAAGGAAAATATCATTTAGGAAAAAACACAGACACCACCGGCATGTCAGATTTAAGGATATCAAACTGCATGTTACCGGCCAACAAAGAGGAAACGAGTTTGTAAGAATCGATCTACACCACCGGCACATTCGTTTTAAACCAAGTTTGATAAAACGGATAGTTGCAAATCGGAATTGAACCTTGAATAACACCGGAATCAAATTTAGATGGGGGCTTAAGGAATAATTTTTGAATTAATTTGGAAGCTACGTTGTGAATACATAAATCATCAAACTTGTCATAATCACAGCCTACCCACCGAATCATATCTTTGCAGACTAGCATCTTTCTACTGCAGCCTAGTTAATCAACATAACCTAAACTTCGCCACATCTCAGCTAATAAGGAAATATTATTAATTCACTTCAAATGAAGAAATCGAAATCAACTTTAATAACAGAAGAAATTAAAACTACGAAACAACCTTAAAAATTTACCAACCTAATCAAGCCATCCGCCTCATGCTACAATCATCACAGAAACAATCGCCTAGTTATATCCGCCCAACTGGAAAACAAAAACAAAAATTGTATTATCCACAGAAAATAATTATAAATTAGAAATCAGATGAAGTTAGTAGTGAATAGGAAGAAAGAAAATAAACAAAGTTTATTTGAAAAAATGTGTAAATCTAACCTCGAAATACAGAATCGATCAAAAATCTATTCAGAACCAAAGCCTGTTCGATAATTTTCTTCGTCCCACCAACCAATGTGTACGAAATCCTAGAGTCAATGTTAATAGAATCCAAGCAATATCGTTATTCAATTATTAATGTAACATATTATTTAATGTGAAATCATAAGCAAAAACGCAACCAAAAATATATATATTGTTAATTTGCACGAAATGCGCATGTTCTATGTCATATGAATGTATCTCTAAAAAACTCCAAAGAAAATGAAATTCTTACCTTTAAATGTGAAATTTATTACTGTTGCATCAAAAGATCATGAATTGTAATTCAAATTGATAAATGTAATCTTAAGGACTTAATATTTGTAACCAACATTGATAAAAATCAAGAAAGCCATTTCAAGTGTAACCCTGTTTGTACGCAACGTACTAAGCGCAAATAAGAAATTGCTCGAGTCAAACGGTAGACGATTGTCAAGTCACCGAAGTAAAATCACACTCTCACCCAATTTATGTAAAAGCCAAACCAAAGAGTCGAAACCTGTAATAACTATGAAAAAATGATGAAAGTCTATATTTGTTGCAAATACTATTCAAATCTTAAGAAGTAATATGTGAAATCTTGTATATTTGTTATAGTTATGGGTCTGCTCATAAGCCACCCGTGAATGGAAGTTGTGGAGTTGTTTTAATGAAGGATCCAAAGAGACCTCATTAATTATTGTATTTCGATTGTATCCAATGAAGGAACAATCAATTATTTATTTTTTCGTAGCCAAAAGTGCACGATATATTGTTTTTAGTGTTAAGTGTTGAGTTTTCGTAGAAGTAAGGAGATGAAATAGTGTATTCATCACAATATCGGATTTTTCAAATAGTCATTGTTTCGACTCGTCTCCCAATTACCTATTTAAAATATCCTGGGGGCTTTTGTGTGATGAATTTTTCAAATAGATCTCATGAGAAGAGAGAAAAATTGTGATTACCTTTTAAAATGAAAGAATTTGCTAAAGGAATAGTTAGCGACCGAGCGATAAAGCTTACTTATCAATAACTGTATATTAGATAAGAGTACCGTTCTGTACTGAATATTTTTCTAGGAAAATTATTCAATAAAATTATAATTATTTTGCGAATAAAGCACAAATTATTTATGAATCGCTCACTGATTTTGAGGTTACACTTTGTTTACTATCGATCAGATGTTTTTAAAACAGTTCGAACGCAGCTGACTGATTCAAAGCATTGTCAAATATCATACCGGTTCTCATGCAAGGTAAAATATCATTCCTAAAAATTATAAAACTATCAATAAAGGATCAAGAATTTCAAATAAAAAATAAAATGTATGTATTATTGTTGAAATTATTTATTATTTAAGAAATTGTATTATGCGTCAGGTCTTATTGTAACTAAATAGGTCATAGCATGAAATTCTATTATTGATAAAATGGCAGAAATTAATTATAATAATCTCAAACCTAATAAAAATTGTACAAGAATATTAATTTATTAATAATTTAATTCAACTGAACCACATGGTAATTAAATCTCTTTGGTAGGTCTAAACCAATCACAGTGCATAGAAATAGCACCAAGACGGTGATCGTTTGAAAGCAACACATGTTAATCTATTATCAGACACCAACCCTGCCTTATCAGTTACACTAGCACATGTACATTGTATGAGAGGAACTATGTCTATAAGATTAAGCAGTTTTAAGAATTACATAAATTAAATTATTATTGTAATTAAGGAATTGTATTCTACTACTTGCCACTGACGTCATGTTTACGTCACAAGCGTTCTACCAATGGCAAATTTTTATGCAAATTATTACATTGAGATTCCGAGAAGCAAGGTCTAGCCTAAAAGCTTAGAGAAAACAGCAGCACTTCCCTTTTGAAATCCTTACCGTGTAGATCTCTTTCATAGTTACCAAAGACCTATTTGTAAAATTTCTTGTTCGATTTTTAAATGTTCTATTTGTGAGCCGATATTTTAGGCCAATCTATTTGTTATTTATAAATTTCTGTTTTCATCAATCGATAAATTTAAAAGCTTAAAGTAAACTATCCCTTAATTAATTCGGTGAAGGAGATATTTAAATTAAAATTCCCCACGTGCTGAAACCAAAGCCTGGATTGCCGCCGATCAAACGATTTTTGATCTAAAGAAGAAAACCACGACCGCCAAGGAATTCACGTGAGTTATAAGTTTTAAGGGGCCCCAATCTACGCTTCGAAAATATTTCAGTGCAGAAAACATAAATTTTTCTTCGTTAAATTATTGGCCACGCCGACAAGCGCTTTAGCATTTAAGAGCCTAGAATTTATTCATATTTAATTTCTAAGAATTTGTAGTTGATTAACTATCCTCCGCTGCCTGAACCACGACCCCGAGCATTTTAAAAAAATATTTTATAATTCATTTTTTCACTATTTTTTCAAACTGTTAATTTATCAATTGTAAAATTCTGTTGAATCACGCATGGTATCATGCAAGCACAAGAAAATTTTTAACTATTCTGTTAATGCTAAATTATTATCAACCTGTAAATCAAATTCTGAATCTGCACTGTATGATTACATATTTTATTGTAATATATTTCAGTTTTGTTAATTCGCTTTCTGAGTTCGATTATTTCTTAAGCCTGTCAATTATTGTGTCTGATAC
Organism: Nilaparvata lugens; assembly: GCF_014356525.2. NCBI lineage: Eukaryota > Metazoa > Arthropoda > Insecta > Hemiptera > Delphacidae > Nilaparvata > Nilaparvata lugens. The sequence continues at coordinate 72,130,537 of NC_052508.1, read as the reverse complement.
GTTCTATATCATCAAGAACCGATCGAATACGATCATTGGAATAATTGAATTAAGCTGGATATTGGAACAGGTCTAAGTGGATGTAGCGAGTGGGGTCAGATCGAGATATTTATTCTTTGTCCTTACCTGCTCATATATCAGCTTTTATCTGTTACCTACCTCGACTTAGGAGCGAACACATCAATTGTACAGCAGAGGCAGCCATAGATCATATAAATTCCTACAATAGAGCTTAAAACCCGACAAGACTCTGTTCTCGAAATATATTCTGAACGATATTTGGTTCAAATACCGTATTTTAATCCTTCAGAACTTATTAGAGACGCAGTCCCGTAAATTATCTACATCGGGATTTTTGCTCGACCTGTATGATTTTGTATGCTCATTCTTCACAGGTAATAATTTTAAGGTATCCGTATTCAGTGTTTAGCGATCGCTACACTACTTATAAAAATTTCATCATTATACAATCTGTCATTAGAAGAATCAAGGGTGAGCGAGCGTTTAGGCCTCCCGCGATTCCGACAATTGTATTGAGTCTTGTAGTGAGTCAATCAGTCTGGTGTTCACTCAGCGTCCACGCACGCAATTACAAATTTATAGCCGCTACACCATTGACTCAGTACAAGATTCACCCTACATGTGTGAAGCCATCAAATAACCGCTCCACATGATTTGCCGGCCCAACGTGAGGCATTAAATACAGCATTACATCACCCTACGTGTGTTGTCCTATCCTTGGAGGTGAGAGTGACTCCCCCAGGAAGCACCACAATATTTAGATGTTTAGATTGTTTAGATGTTTAGTGTTTAGATTTTAGATTTTTAATGTTTAGATGTTTAAGATGTTTAGAGTTTCTATTTTTTAGGATGTTTAGTATGTTTAGGAATGTTTGATTTTTAGATGTTATATGTTTTAGATTTTAGATTTAGATTTGTAATGTTTGAGGTTTAATGTTTAGGGTGAGTTTAGATGTTTAGAGTTTAGATGTTTAGATGTTTAGATTTTAGATGTTTCAGACTGTTAGATGTTTAGATGTTTTAGATGTTTCGATGTTTAATGTTTAGATATTAGATGTTTAGATGTTTCGATTTTTAGATGTTTTAGATGTTAGAATGTTTCGATGTTAGATGTTTAGATGTTGCAAATGTTTGTATTTCACCGGATCTAGAAAACGGCTCCACGTTCTCGGAAATTCATAACTAGTAGGTTTATTAATATAAATAGTCGATTGCACTAGGTCTCATCCTGGAAAACTCCTGAGGACATCAAAAGGATAATATTATTCATAAAGGCGATTATTATTATTATTTTATTATTATAATATTTATTATATTATTATTATATTATTATTATTATTATATATTATTATTATTTTATCAATGTATCAATTAATTTTTTTTTCTCCCAAGATTGACAACTATTTCTCTCTTTTGATATGATTTAAATTGAAAATTATTATTTGGGATCACTGATTGATTTATCAATGTACTATTTCTATGGTTTTTTTTTAATATAATGTAAAACTTGACTCCTCCGTCAAACCTTCTTAGAAGTTTTTGGAGAATTTATAATTCGTCTGGTTTATAATATTTTAAATGTTCTACTGAAAGGGAATCTTCTTATATTTGTCCATTCTTGCTTTTTTTTATTATTCTTCATTTGTTTGTTTGTAAGATTTCTTTTTATAGTGTATTTTTCATTTTTGTTTTGTTATATTTTCTATAATAACTCCCTTCTTCGGGGTACCAGGACGAAGGAAAAGGGAAAAGGAAAGGATTCATCCTGGAAAAACAGCTGATAATAATTTTTTCGTCGTCTGTTGGTGATGGAAGTGAGTGAGCGAGTTCACGTGTGTTGGACTGTTATATTATGTACTGTTATGTTATATACTGAATATTATGACTCAGCTGTTGAAATTTTGTAATCATTCAATCAGGACTTCTTGTTCCGGTAGCAAAAAAGCCGGGTATTTCCAATCCAGATTAATTCCAGTAGATCCTTCTTTTTGAAATGGTTTTGGCTTACGTGAAGTTAATCAGGATTGAAATTTAACCGGCCTTTTTGCAACTGGGCCTTTGTGAGGGAAAGTTTTGCATTCCTCTGGGAATTAATCTCAATTTACTGTGAAAAGATAGAACATTTCTGTATGACTTATGGATGTTATTATAATTTCTTCTTTCGTAATAAATGTTTTCTGCTTTTGTACTCCAGAGCGAAGCTCGGTCTAATGTCTAAAATGTGTAATGGAGGTGGTATCATTTCTGAGATTCGGGACACGATACAATTGTCTCACTCATAATTTATAAACTATTTTAACAAGAATGATATGAGTTAGGATAGAAATAATATAAATACAATATGTGTTTGAAATGTGTGTAATGGAGGTGGTTAATAACGTTATAACAGCAGCGGTTGAACTCGCCACCGATTTCGGCGTATCGCGTCCGCTTCGATTACTGTTATTAATAAACGAAGAGGCAAATTTTTATTATGTATTTCTTTTTAATTTCCGCTTCGTTTACCGCGGGACCAGTTTGCCGTCTCGCGAATCGGTAAAAATAGTGTAACTACAACAGAATCTGTGGACCGAAAAATATGGAGCCGATCACTGTCATTACTTATAGAACCGAAACTAACTTCAAGACTCCCAAGATCGTCCCACACCATGTAATTACCAATGACACTTTATTGCCTTCACCTCGGTAAATAGTAATTTCACCAATAAACAAAGATAACATCAGTATCAACATATACTGTACTTAGCGGGGTTTACTGTTACGGGTTGGAGAATTTCTAATTGCTAACATTATCGGCCGGTTCTTTAATTGCGATCAATGTAACAATTAAAATTTGGTGGTCCCGGGTTGGCTGCGTTACTATTCCCACGAACTATGCTTTCACTGTCTCTATTGATCAGGTCTGTTATGATCTGGCTTTCTTTGAGTACACCTACTCAGTAGAAGAGGTTACTTAGTGAGCATGACCTAATTATATGGAACAAACGTGATGTATAAAAATCAACTGATAACTAGTTTGTTTCTTCGTCCTGCAAATTTATTACTTTGATATGTGAATATTTTCTATTTTGCTGATAATAATATGAAATATTTCTTCTACATTTGATGTATAGAAATCAACTGATAACTAGTTCGTTTCTTCGTCCTGCTAATTTATTTCTTTGATAGTGAATAAGTACTTGTTTTTAAGAAAAGTCTTTTCAGAAATGAAAGGTATTGAATTTCATGTCATGATATCCTGAGAGAGTTCTCCACCCGAATAAATTCAACAATTTTCTCTTGTCATATTCGACGATTTTACAACTTAGTCACACCCTCAAATAAGAGATATTTACTATGGGTAGACATCGTAATATGATACAGCATATTTAATTCAAAGTTATGGTGCAACACAAAAACATT
>NC_052508.1:72092633-72127014 GCF_014356525.2 Nilaparvata lugens | reverse complement strand
CAATGGAATTTCAAAGAAATGCATTGGAAATAGTACCCTTTTTCAGGAATATCACCATCTTGAAAAACAAAAACTCATTTCTTAGACAACGTTAAACTTTTAAAATTATAAAACAATCAACAATTGATTGGAGTATTTTCAAAAGAAGTAAATGATGATTTCTAAAAAAGTGTAGCCTACTATTTCCATTTTTTTCTATCACTATAATTAGCCCTTGTTATTCATAATATTATTCAAAATTGAATGTTAGTACAGTTTTTCCTATCTTTCTCTACTGCCATTATAACGTGGACTTCACCATAGTCAATAAATCTATGATAAAATAAAATTAATTTAATATTTTTATTTCTATATTTTATCATAGGTTCATTGACTATAGTGATTATAATATAATATTTCTTATTTCGTGAGGTCCACGTTATAATGGCAGTGGAGAAAGATGGGAAAAAAACGTTGCCGAACATCTATCTTATGCCTTCTATAGACGGTAGCAGATACATGTTTATTGATGTAATATTAACTGTTCATTCGCGTTTAAGATAATCAATTTTTATTTTAATAATTTCATAATGAATTTACATGAATAAGATGAAATATTTGTTAATTAATTATGAATTCTACATTGTTAAAAGACGATCTGGCAACAGAGCAAAGCGAGAAAGAGATAGCGCCATCCGCTTTGTTGAATGAAAGACAAGGATAGCAATAACATTGCTAATCAAAGCTGACATTATAAGGTGGACCACACTATAGTAATACAATGAATTAAAATAATTTTAATTCTATAGAGGGGAAAGAGTAGAAACGATATGGGTGTCACCTGATATAACTCGTGCATTTTCTTGGTTGGAGAAGCTTGAAGTGCGGTAGATATAGGCCTATAATGCAAGTGTTGTGTGTACAATGGGCCATATGAATGAAGTTGAGCATTTGCTTATACTTCTAAAATATGGAGCATTTGCTTCATTTTCTATGAATAAACGTGAGCAAAACCTTTTGCTCATGCTCATCAAAAAAATAGTTTGAGCATTTGCTCAAAATTGTATGAATAAACTAGAGCATTTGCTCAAATTTTGAAGCAAATGCTTCAAAAAAGGTGAGTCTAGTCTAGAGCAGCTTATCACATTTGCTCATAGTAAAATGGCTCAACTAATTCGTATGAGGAAGAGGAAACTATACCAGATACGATCACAACCAATAGTTGGATGAGAACTATAAAACTCTTATTAGATTCAACCATGATATATATCACCATTATTCCTACAAAAGAATAAATACAAAAACTAGGTACCTGTTTTAAAGATAGCCATCACAAAATAGGAAATAGGCATTTAAGAAGATGAGAGTGTAGACGATTATAAGTAGGCTGGCTACTGATATTATAAGAATATGCTGAAGATTATTATAGAGATGACATTTTTTCACGCTATTATTTCAAATTCTAAACTCAACTAACCTAAAACTCTATTCATAAATAGAAAACAGAGCAGACGACGCAAACACAAGCGGTGCACCCTACTTGCATATTTAGCGCTTCCGTGAGCTATAAAAACAAAGTAAGGCTACAAAAGTGAATCAGCTGATGAAAAATCTTTAAAATACGTGAGCATAGAGTTCAGGAGCATAAGGTTAGAGTATGAGGTAAAGCTTATTTATATCAAAATGAGCAAATGCTTTTGCTTCTACCTTTTGCTCATGAGCATAACCTTATGCTCAATGCTTTTGCTCATGAGCATTTGCTCTGTTTTTATTCATATGGGCCTGTACCAAAGTGCCAATTGAATGAGTGTGCAATCGGAATAGGCTACATCGTATTAATTTCATGAACAGACACTATCTGATGGAATGTCCTCTTGTTTCTGGCTTAATTTGAGAAATGCCTCCTCCAGACTTGAACAGTTGTTCATCTCCATGAGTTGGAGGGGACTTCTCTCTGTTAGCAGAATCCCACCTCTCATAATCCAATCTGAAAGCACAACAAGTGAATCCTTGAATCATCTGAAAATTGTAGAAAACACAGATAATCATCACATCCATCATTGTAATGAATTCATTCAACAAGCTTCCTGCTGGAGCCAAGAATGTGTCTGATAAAGCTTTAAATGGGAAATTATTTAGTTATTCATTGGAAAGGCCCTATTATTCTATAGAATTTTTTTTAAAATTTAAACTGTGATATAACATTAACTGTGTATTCCAAATTAGGGTTAAAATAGTTTGGGCGAATGTCTGTTGTTTTTACCTGCATTGTATCTATTGTCTATGAATAATAATGAAATGACATAAAACATTCTATTGCTATTAAATTTTGTAAAACTTTAAAGTGAAAAAAACTCACATTCTTTGATGTGGCGACGTCCGTTTCGTGCTGGTATCGCACATTTCCAAGCCAAACAGAAACTGAAGTGTTTAAGGTTATGAGGGTGAAATTTGGTGGGGGTGGAGGGGAGTTTTGGTGGTTAATGGAGGAGGATTTAAATGAGTTTGTCAAACAGGGTGTGGGAGGAAAAGTTGATTTGGTCATTTAGAATATTGTTTGGCTGTTGTTTGGTGTGTTTGTATATTTCAAACTGTTCTAGTAAATTTAATTTTCTGTTTTTGTGGGAATAGTGGAGTATTTCGAGGTTGTTGTCTATATGTCAGGGTGTGTGTGGTCAGTGGAGATAATGTGTTCTGCAAATTTGGAATGGGAGGACGGATGGGTAATGGCTCTTGTGTGTTCTTTGAATCTTATATTGAAATTTCTAGCTGTTTTACCTGCAATCTTTGCAATCTTTGTAATTTGCTGCAATCTTTACAATTTAGCTTATAAATTCCTGGTCTATTGTATTGATTTTGAGAGGTGTTGTGTGGGGACAAGAGTTTTTTCAGTGAGTTTTTTGTTCTGTATGCAACCTTGTATTTTATTTTCTTGAATGATGCTGCTATTTTGTAAGTTTTATTGTTGTGGTATGTGAGGGTGACGAATGCTGTATGATATCAGTGTTGTATTTGTCAGAGTTTTGCGGATTGTTCTTGTTGTTTTTAATTTTTTGTAGTCGTTGTCAATCATTGAGGGTTTATATCCATTTTGTTGTGCAATATATTTTATTGTGTGCAGTTCAGTGTTGTAATCTGTGGTTGTCATTGGGATATTTATTAATCTGTATAGCTTGTGGTTGTAGGCTGCAAGTTTGTGTTGGATAGGGTGATTTGAAGTGCAATGGATTGTGGTGTCGGTTGTTGTGGGCTTTCTGTATATTTTGAATGTTTTGAATGATTGGTTCTGTTTTGTGATGGTGATATCCAGGAAATTTATGCTGTTGATGGTTTCTAATTCAAGTGTGAACGTCAAATTTGGGTGTATGCGGTTGAGGTGGGTGTGTAGTGTTCAAGTTGTCTTTTGTTCCCCCTGTATAGTATTAATATGTCATCTACATATCGGAACCAAGCGAGTATTCTATTGGATTGGATGTGTGATTTGGGATCATGGTTGTGTAGGTTGTGAAACTACAACCTACAAACTACAACCAACTACTGATTTGGGATCATAGGTTGTGAAATATTCTAGTTTATAGTGCCTGCCTAAATAGATTTTAATTTATGTATTTTATATTTATTAAATTTTTACTCTGTAACTTACTTAACAATTTCTGTGTAAATTTATGTTTGATAAGATCTTATAGCCTATTCATGTTTATGAATCTATGGATAAAATAAATGAATTATTATTATTACGATTGCCTCAAAATCTAGAACAAAATTAATATAGGAAACTCAGATGTATCATATCCATCATTAACTGTTTTTTTTTTCATTCTGCTATACTGTATTGTGATTCAATCCTATACTATTAAACGAGAAATTTCTGTTTATATGTTTAGATGTTTTTATGTTTATATAATTATATATCTGTATGTGACCGGATCTCGAAAACGGCTCCAACGATTCCCACAAAGTAGGTTAATGATATAACAATTTGATTGCACTAGGTCTCATTCCTGGGAAAACTCGCTGAACGACATTAAAAGGATAACCCTTGGAAAAACTGCTGAGAATTTCGTCGTCTGTAGATAATGAAAGTGAGTGAGCGAGTGCATGTGTGGGATCATTCAGCTGATCTCACGAGAAGAAAAATTCAGCAAGAATACCTTTTTTTCGTTTATTTCTCTTTTTTGTAGAAAACATGGCGTTTACTTCAGAAAGTCCAAAATAGTAACAAGAGTCTGTTAGTGAAGAATAGTACATAGTATATTGACAAATATTGTAGCAAACATAGTATATCATTCTAAATCGAATTCATAGTATATCTATTTGTAATAATTGATGATGTGTTTGTTTTTTGAAGTGTGAATAAATTGTTATTTTGATGAGTGACAGTAGCTTAACCTAGATTATTTGATTTGGACTGTAGTATAAATTTGAAAAGGGACAGTTTTGGGCATAAGCCTGTTGTGCCTCCTCATATAACTGTAAAAATAATTGTACGACTGAGAAAATGAATAGATAAATATAAACTATAAATTCAATCTTTCGTTACAAATTTTCTATGCTTTTACACTCCAGAGCAAAGCTCGGTCCCCCAATATTGTAGGAATAAATAAAAACACTTTTTGCTCTTAAATCATTAAATTGGTAATATTTCACTAGCAATAGGGAAAATTGAACATGATTTTGAGAAATTTTAAGAATTATTCCCCTGATAAAATAATTATTATTTTCATGACAAATTTACAGTAGTGTGGACTACTTTGAAGAAGTGTATCAAGTCTACACAATAAATTAATGATCAATATATTATATAGTAAAAGTTTGTTCAAATTCGTGTTTTCTTGTTTCTGAAAAATATAAATTTCCTAACTACTTGAAAACTCCCTTTTTTGGGTGAGGGTTTAATATTGGAAGAGCTTCTTATACCCTAAACTCTTTCACAAAAACCTTGAAGATCTCATTCTCCTCCCAGATTTGATTCATAGCTTGTTAAGGCCGGAGATGTTGATATGAGAAGTTCTAGTTGAAAACTTAATTACGAGTTATTTTAATTCTAAAAATTGACTGAAATCAGTCAAAGAACTTACAGTATGTGAATTTCTCGCTTCTTCAATATAATGGGTTGTAATGATAATTGTTTTGTGTTCCACATCCGTTATATGTATAAAATATTTCCATATGCTGTAAAAAACAAAAACATAATTAATAAGAGCTCCATTAAGAGTTGTGAATTGCAGATGAAATTTAATTCTCAATTCATAATTTTGATGGAAATTGAATATAGAATAATAGGTCTATAGTAGTCAACGTTGAGATTGCACGATACATGAATAAGGGTTGATAGAATTGGATAACTCGGAACTCGCTCACTCCAAGCTAAACTGCTCTGATCGTTTAGTATTGATTCATATATGGCAGTTTTACATGGAGTCAGCGAGTACCGAGTTAGCCAATTCTATCAACCAATGAATAAGAGCTATTATTATTCATGAATTTCATTGTACATTTATATATACGGTATTTGAAATTAGTGAAAAGTAGATTTTATAACTGTTAGTTAAGCAGTTTTACAAATTTAATACCGTATTACACTACTACCTACTGAATTTTGAAGACAAATTTCGAAAAAATCACGCGCACTTTCACTTTATTTGCTTATGGGATCATAGTTGAGATTCATGAGAATAAGAGACATGCCAGAAACTACCTATTCAATTTGTTCTACTATTAAATTGAATTAAATCGCAATAGTTTTTGGCGTGACTGGAAAAAGAAGCCTTGAGCTCCAGCCACGAGTTCCAAAAATAAGAAATACATTTTTTTAATCTAATAACAGCAGTACAAATGATACAATTCTGTTGATTGATGATAATCTATGGATGTTAAATTTTATCAATAATCAAGTACGGTACTTGATAAACAAAATATGGATGCACAGAAAAATAATACAGTATAAAAATTGTCGTGTTTTAATAATTTTTACACAATTATTATTGCCAAAAATTGGTGATTCAGCCAACTCAATTCTCAATTTTAAAATGATAGTTTTGTTTTACCCACGATTTTATTAATCTCAATTTGGTTTTTGTTATTATTTTTATCCTAATTAAAGTCTTCTGGAATTTTAGTTATTAGTTTGAAATGAAGGTGGAGATTATCTACGAAACATGGAAGGGAATGTGGCAGAATCCAAAGTCAGGGCAGTGGACTGTAAATGATAATTGATATTAATACCTACAAAATAAATCTCTGGATTCTGTGCATAAAAAAATGATAACATGAAGTGCTGGGAGTATGCCAATAAAACACAAAATGCCAATAATTGAATAATAAAAAATATTAAAATTGAAACAACGAATAATATTAAAAAACACAATCTTGAATATGTAACCGTGACTGTATCGAGTACCGAATATCAAGTATATATCGAGTATCGAATATCAAACGAGTATCGAAGTGGAACCGTTCCAATAAAATGCTTTGTCAGATTTTACAGAATGTAATTAATAACTTACATGTGGTCACCACTCATAGAGAGTAGATTAAATAATAACCTCATGAGAAGATATTTTTGGGACGCTCTGTAGATCGTGAATTACCCAATGAAATATACGAAATATATTTCGTATATTTGCGTGTGTGGCATATAATGTCACATGTGTGGTTATTTCATATCTGAAACTCATATACCGTCTATATGAGTGTTTTTTCTATCTGAAACCCATCTACACTTCTATTTAGAAACAATCCCCATTTGTTAATGAGAAAAAGTTTTTGACAAACAAATACTTAACAAAGATGGTTATAATAATAATAAAATCCTGCACTCTTCGTCCAACATAATCCTTCTCCCGTCGCTGCACATGCCCAAACCACCTCATCCTTGTCTCCTGCATTTTCTTTCCCAGTGGGTAAACAAAGATGGTTAAGGTTGTGCAAAGGCTAAAAATTAACTGTTACTGGTGATATTATTTTCAAAGTTTTTCGATTTGTTATATCATCAAGCTATCAAAATGAAAAAGTTTTTTTCAGGAAATCATTTTTTTCTGATCATTACTTTTTGAGATATGAGCGACTAAAGTTCAAATTTTTGGGACAGAACATTTCAAGGTCGGTAAGAGATAAATCCATGAGATTTAGAAGATGGATTCTTCATGGTATTGTTGATCTAATAAAATGAAAATTCTCTGAAAATATCAAATTTTGAGAAAGTTATTCAATTTACCAAAAATAACTCAACTAAATGTTATTTTTGGTCATTTCTAGTAAATTGAATAACTCTCTCAAATATTAATATTTTCAGAGAATTTTTGTTTTATTAGATCAACAATACCATGAAGAATCTATCTTCATAATTTCATGGATTTATCTCTTACCGAACTTGAAATGTTCTGTCCCAAAAATTTAAACTTTAGGCGCTCATATCTCAAAAAGTAATGATCGAAAAAAATGTTTTCCTGAGAAAACTTTTTCATTTTGATAGCTTGATGATATGCAAATCGAAAAACTTTGAAAAATATCACCAGTAGAAAGTTAATTTTTAGCCTTTGCACAGCCTTAAGTTCTGAATATTGAGTATTATTTACTTTTTATTTCCTTCCATTGGACTTTGATTATATCTATGGAAGATGGTTAAAAAATCATGTTACAAATTTAATACTGGGTAGCCAATTGATATTTTTCCTTCATTGAGATCTCTATCTATGAAATCATTCTCATTGAATGAAAAAGACTGAGAACTTGTCAAAAACCACAGATTTATTGATACTTCGGTTATTACACCATTGTCAATCTCTGATAAACTGAGTTTATACTCTCTAAGTATCGATAAATCTGTGGTTTTTGACAATTTCTTAGTTTTTTTCATTCAATATGAATAATTACCACAATATCAACTTCTCAACTACACAAAAAATCATTCTCAACTTGGAAAATCTACAACTAAACGTTCCATAGTAAGTACAGTACCTACTATACTTGATACACTTTTTTGACAGTTATTAAAAATAGGTAGCTGCTAATTACCTTTCACATAAGAGTGGATCCAGTCCTACAGTGGGCTCATCTAGGATAAGGAACTTTGGGTTGTGAAACAAAGCTACTGCCATTGAAACCCTTCTTTGCTGTCCACCGCTGAAAATTAAATCAAAATTTCATTTCGAATTCAATCATAGAATTCTAATTTGTAACGTTGAATCGATTCGAAATTAATGGTTCAACACAAATTCAATTCATTTACAGCCAACAGTACAAGGCAAAGTCAGAATATATATAGTCATAAAAATTTTTGTAGGAGTGGTCATTTCAATAATTGATACAAACACATAAAAGTAACATAGAATAATTGTTTCTAATAGCTTTCAAGGAGAATCAATTCCCCACGAACATTCTTTTCAAGGACAGTAAAGTACTGAGTGTAAGACAACTCTACATCCAGGCTATCATCACGCGAATGAGGAAAAACAACGAACACATAAGACTGGCAGATCATAACCATCAAACAAGGCAGAGAAACACAAATTTAATAGTACCAAGGATGAACACTACATTTCGGCAAAGAAACTACATATATTTGGGACCAAAAATTTACAATTCAATACCAAGTTACATTAGGGAAGAATTCAGTAGACACAGGTTCAAAAAAGTTTATTTTCCTGGTTAGTTGATATTGGAGTAAAAAATTGTGAAAACGTAGTTAGACTATAAATATTGAAACTATTTATTCTTCATTATTTTCCTTTACTAGTTTATCATTTTTCTAAAAATTAACTCCCTTATTATTATCCTTAATAGAACATTAATATTTATCTACTAATTTCATAATTTTGTTGTATTATAATTTTTTACCAATTCCATTATAAAAAACTTTAATCCCATATTAGTGAATGAAGTTTGTTAATAGTAATAACACGCAACAATCAACTAATAACTTATATCCCAACACATATCATTTATAGTGAAGTGTATATTTATTCATTGAATTATCTTTGCCTATTGGAAAATTATTCAATGCATAAAATTCATTGTTTTAATTGTTATAGTATTCTAATTTGTAATGTAATTGTTTTTGATGAATAAATTTTATTTGATTCGAGTTTTATTTTAATAATACACATAATATGCTAGAGCGTTGTATGGTCAGTGTAAATATTTGCCTGAAGATATGGAATGTTTCCTCTAAAATTGAATAATTATTTTGCTAAAGCGCACTAGATGTAGTAGATAATAATTACAGATAAATTTCACTGTATGAAAAATGGTGAGTCTAATTTTAAAATATTTAACGGATTCTTGACCTCAACCCTTTGATCCCTTGACCCTTTATAACTATTGAAGTAATCTCAAAATAAGCCTACCTCAAGTTACAGACAAGTCTGTTTGTTGGAGGAAGATCTAAAAGCTCTGCAAGTTCTTTCTCACGGTGCTTGATGTAGTCTTCAGTTTGGTTAGTCAAAAGTCCAAAGTATCGGAAAACCTCGTGAATTTGGAACTCCTCGTACAGTGATACTTCCTATTGAAATAAAAAGCGTGGATAAATGAGGGAAGTTGAAAATTCGCATATATAGGGGAATCACTAACTTGAAAATTATTAGTAGTTCATTCTACTTCCCCTCATTATCATTAGCTCATCAGATCTATTGGAGTGGCCGTAGTCGAGTGGATCAGATGCTGGCTTTATGATTCAGAGGCCCGGGTTCAAATCCCGGCCCGGGCAAGATATTTATCTCGGGCCAGTCCCGTGTTTCGGATGGATACGTTAAGCCGTCGGTCCCGGCTGCCTAAAAAGCAGTCGTTAGGTCATGTCAGAGGCCCTGAAATTGATCAGTTGCGACCTGAAAACTCTGATACCAGACCTGAGCCAGCCAGGTCACTCATATTATTATCAGATCTATTCAAGTAAAATGGAACGAAACTCAATATTATTATAGCATGATAGTGGTATCTCCAAGTAGAGAATTCCTCTCCCAAATTTGATAAGGTTACACATAGTCCGAAATAGTTAAGTCTTGTATATAGTTGTTCACTTAACAAAATTTTCAGTCCTTGATTATATTTTCACAAAGTATATTTTTACATTTAGATGCTTCAAATATCTATATTATTATTTACTGGAATAAGAAAAAAAATCATTAGTAGTTTATTCTATTTCCTCTCATTATCATTGGTTCATTCGATTATTTAGGAAAATGGAAAGAAACTTGATTATAGCACAATAGAGGAATCTCCAAGTTAAAAATTATCAGTAGTTCATTCTGTCATGAGCCACAAGGTTTGACATACCCCCAAACATCAGTTCCTTCTGGAGAGAAATAATTTTTTCCAACTTTAAAAACTAAAAGCTGTGATCAGACAGTTTTGGCTGAGAAACTAAAAACGCTGAGGAGAGGTAGAAGTGGGGCTAGTCTCCCCTCCAGCCAGCTAGTGGGAAAAGCTTTCCACTTTTCTTTATGTATAATTTCTCACACTTTTTGATCGCCTACCTCCTGAGACAGACCGAGCTGCCCCGTGGCTGGACATCCCCATGGACATCAACTGTATAACGGTATCGTTCCACATTCAATTTATTTTTCCTATATTGTTTTGATTTTAGAAATTCCAAATTAATTATAAATGAATAATGTTTTTTGAACTGTCAAATAACTTGTTTAAATAAAAAACACAATAATCTGTCCAACACAATTCTGTCTAACGTTTTGAAAAATCATTGGCAACAAGTTTATTTTAATTTTTTTTAATTGATTAAATGCTCAAAATTTCATAACCCTCCTTAATTGTTCTGTATTAGAATAGTTGTAGCATAACTAATTTCATAAAACCAAAATATGTTAAAATTCACATTTAAATCAAACAGAAATTTCTTCTTTTAAATAAAATAAATCTGACTCCAAAAAAAAATGTTTTTCTTTTAATTCCAAAAAACATCTAGTTGATAATATAAAAAAAAACAACTGCTTTTGCTCTACCATCAAATGCTACGCAACAACAATTTACAGTGTTCCCGTCTGGGAACTGGTGGATCGCCCCCTTTTATTATACTTTTACCAAACAGGTCACCAATCATTTATTACAAATGATGGATACCACTGTCCAAACAATTTAATGTTACAATTCTATTTCCCCCAAAAAATAATATTTTGAATAATATTTATGAATACTGGACTGTGAACATTTGATACTTGTGCATTATTTAGGACAGTTGAAGCAACATTAATTAATTATTATTAAACAAAAATCCCAATTAAATGCTGTAAATAGATTTCCATCTACTAGCTGTTTACCCTGTTGTAAACAGGGTTTAAAGGTTTGTTAATATTTTTTATGAATTTCGAGTGAATAAAATTTGATTTGATTTGTCAATATTTGCAGTAGCAGAAGTCTTCGGGGTGATTTACAGCATTTAATTGGGATCTTCGTTTAATAATAATTATTCATTAATTAGCATTTGAACAAATGCAACTTCCAATTTATTTCCAGCTGAAGCAACATTGTTTGGTTGGAATTTAATCAGTTTAAACATGCATATTATGATAGTGGAATTGGCATACCTGTGGCATATAGCCCATATCCACTTTGGACTTTACATCAACAAACAAAGTTCCACTGTCAAGTTTTCTTCTGCCGATTATGCAGCTGAGCAGTGTTGTTTTACCGCATCCGCTAGGTCCCAACAGACCATATCTGCAATAAATAAATTATTTGATTTTCAACGGTTACACCAGTTTTTCAAGTTGAGTACAATAATGTTAGATAATACAAAAGAACAACACAATAACCTCATCCTATGTGTAACCTTATCTTATTTTGGGAGAGGAATATCTCAAGGGTACCTTATTTTTACTCTCCCTATAATTTTGATGATATCATCAAATACAATATTGTGCCAATATTGTATTGATATTATCTGAAAATGTTGAACAATATCTACATGGTATATCATTCAATACTGTAACAATGTTGTACAGATATTATTAAATATTGCTTAGCAATATTTAGTTAATTTTTAATTTAATATTGTAATAATGTTGTACCGTACGGTATTGATATTATCTCAATATTGCCAAACATTATTTACATGATATATTATTCAATATTGCGACAATGTTGTATAGATATTATTTAATATTGCTGAACAATGTTTACATAATATATGATTTGATATTGCAAAAATATTATGACAATACTGCTACAATATTATAATGACAATATCTTTAACAATGTTGCTGAATGTTGTAGCAATAATGAGACAATATTTTTTTGCTACTTGGGATGTACTTATTGTATGAATAAATAAAGAATGATAATGAAAGCAGAATACACGTAGGCTATAATTATGGTAATGTAGTACATTATAAATATGGTAGGCCTACACTTTAGAGTTCAATGATAATGATATATACAGAATAAATTAAATATTTGATTCGTCTTGTCATTATAGTATAGGTAGCTACTCTTTTATAAATAAATAATACATCACCATATAATATAATACAGAATAGACCCAGGTAGATTAGAAACACTCAATAAATGATATATTTCGATGACTGAGTCACCAGTAAGATTGTAGAAGTCTTGTCCTACAGTTATAGTACCTATAGCCTACAGTCTAACTGGTTGAAAAAGTTTTTTTAGTCTATCTTTGTTTTCTGTATTATCATTTATGGTAATGTATTATATATTTATATAAATGTGTAGATTAAAATGACAAGACAAATCGAATATTTATTCTGTGTAGTGAGGTCCACGTTGATTCATAGTCAGTGAAGGCTGTGATCACATACAGAATAGATACAGATATCAATTATTGATCAATTTACATTATTCATATCCTTATATTGAATGTATTTCATGTACATAGTATTTATAAAAATAAGGCAGTGAAGAAAGATAGGATAACTTCAAGGCAGTGAAGAAAGATAGGATAACTTCAAGGCAGTGAAGAAAGATACCAACGTTGCCGATCCTCTGTCTAGTCAATGCCTTCTATAGACGGTAGCTGATACAGGTTTATTGATGTAATATTAACTGTTCATTCTCATTTAAAATAATATCAATTATAGGCTATTTTATTATAAGCAAGAAATTATATTTTACAATAATCTCATATACATTTCATGATTAAGATGAAATATTTTGTTTATTAATTATCAATTGCACATTATTAAAAGACGATCTGGCAACAGAGCAAAGCGAGAAAGAGATAGCGCTATTCGCTTTGTTAAATGATAGACAAGGATAGCAATACCATTGCTAAACAAACACTGACATTATAACGTAGACCTCTCACTATATAGGTATACGGTAGTTTAGAAACATATTTACAATAGATTTTTATTGTATGGCGTGAGTTAGTACAAGTAGAGTTGTAGTAGAGTATAGTACTTGATATAAATTTAGGTAATACAGTGAAAAAAGGAAAAAACCTGTGCGCAAATTAACTTACATACAGACTGCAATATTCATTTCAAAAAATTTAAAATCAAAAGTAGGCTACCATATCTTTTACTGCGGTGGTAATTTTTTTTAAATTTCTTATACAACATAGACTAATTTACTAAGTCCGGGCGCGAATGTACGTCATTCCGTGGTCATTTTTGGGTAATAGCCGTGAAAGATGTCTCAATTTCTTCGTTAGGTTTAGCATAATAAGGATCGTGATGATGATAATAAGTCGAAATCACAGGCAAACACCTCGGAAGCAAGATGGTCGCCAAAATTTTCAGGGTTTTGCTATATCGCTTGTATTTCAATAACAGTTCAAGATATTCAACCGTTTTCTTAGACGATAATATTTTTTAAATCTACACCTCTACAATTTTTGTTTCATAAAATTTTCCTATGAAACAAATATTTTTTTAGTTATAACCTTCAAAAGTCCTAAAAAACTTTTTTTTCTAATTTATTTCAAATTTCATTCCATTATAACTTTTTTGTGCAATAGATACAGAGAGATTTAAATCTATGAAATTTAAAGAGTTTTTCAACTTTGGAACGACATATCTTCATGTGCTGTACATCAAAAAATGAGTTCTCCAGCGCCCTCCAAAGAACACCCTGCATGATTTCTGGTGCGTTTTTCCATATGCATGAGGTAACAAGCTAGAACTATAAAATCGATTTTTCATTACTACTTCAAGATAGAGACTTGCAAATGGTCTCAATCTCTTCGTTACAACAAACCGAATAAGAATATTGATGATGGAAACAACGAAAATATTCAACATCATTAAAAAATTCAAGATGGCGGTCATTATTGACAGAAATTTTTATATTCAGCTATTGTGAGAGATATCGGATTGGTTTTATCACCAAAGTGTTTTAGAATTAACCAAACTATGATGTTCGAGAGGATCGTCTCATTTCGACCTCTCTGTTAATGATTTATTCAACTTCAAAACTTGAAACATACATTTTTTGGGGACAATATTTCACTTTCCACCCTGTAAATGTATTTGCAGTAGACAAACACTAGTGTTATTGATACCGTGTTCTAGAATATTTCCAAAGATTTTAAATGACATCTAGATGTCATTGGAGGCTGGAGGTTGTAAGTTGGAGGCTGTAAGTCCTGTAAAACCATTGGTTGGAGGCTGTAAGTCCATATTCCACGGCTGGAGCGTCATCGGAAAAAGAGAGAAAAGTACTGTTTGCAGCCGAAAACCCACTTTTTCCACCAAATAAAAGAGGAAATTGAGACATCTTCCACGGCTGTTACCCAAAAATGACTACGGAGTGCCTTATTCGTGACTTTTGCGCCCGGAATAACTTATCCAAACCATATAAATCGATACCGTATTGAAGAGAGCAGAGTACCTATTGAATTATATTTTAATCATTGTTCAGAAAAAGACATCACGAATAAATTTCTAAATATTCACAATTGATTTCAAAGTCAATAGGCTATAGAAGAAAGCTATATTTCTGTTTGAAATAGAGATTCCCAAATAATGCTACACTAGTCAACTTACATAGTGCCCGTCGGTATTGTCATATTAAGTCCACGCAGTATAACAGCTGTCCGGCCATACCTCTTGTAAGCATTTCTGAACTTCACAATTGGCTGTGGACCAACATCTTCAGAATTGTTATTTAACATTATTTCACTTTCCATGCTGGAGGGCTCCATTAAATCTCTGCAACATTTTAATTTTCATACATAAATTAAATTTAAATTTGGAATTTTTTATTGTTGAGGACAAAATATTCATAAATTACTATTAGGAATACGGAGTAGAATACACATCTTTTTTTGCTAACCATGACAAACTGCGAGTTATAATTATTCGTTTTTGAACTATTATGACGACACTACAGTCCAATAACGGAATTTGAAAAAATCCAAAAGCGCTCCACGTGAGTACTAGATTTTAAATGAATATTTAATAATATTCATTTAAAAACTAGTATTTGATAATATTCATTTTAAAACTAGTCCTCACATGGAGTGCTTTCGGATTTTTTCAAATCCGAAAAAATAGTGTTGAAAATGGATTTGAAAAAATCCGAGAGCACTCCACGTGAGGACACGTTTTTAACACGTAAAATATTAAACTGTAGTGTCGTCATAATATAAGTTCAATAACGGAGTAGAAATTACAGTGAAAAGCCGTTTTTTTTTCAACAACTGCTACAGCTCCTAAGTTTGCCTTATTTCTACCAAGTCTCTTCTGTTTAGTATTTCTTGAGGGAGAAATTAGAAGAGAATATTGAGGGAGAAGTCGACATAATACTATTATTCCAGTAATATAACTTACTAGCTCATTTAGAATGGCAAATTAGCAATTTACAAGTCGACATGATATACTATTATTCCAGTAATGTAACTTACTAGCTCATTTAGAATGGCAAATTAGCAATACAGTACTTCTATTTCTTGAGGTGCCACCATACTAAAATGAAGGATATTAATGCACAGAGTTCTTTCTTATTCCACTTAGAAGTAATTTAATTTCATTGAGGTCCATTTTCAGAACAAGATGCATGTTAAGAACGTAAAAGTTTGAAACAATTAGTGACGAACTGAATCGATTTCATCTCTATATACCGTAATCAAAAAAATCCTTCAACTCTGAAAGCTACCTACTTTTATTCTCATTCATGTTTTATTTATGTTTCCTCCCATATTTATTTTAAATTCTGAACATATAAAAACACTGATATTATTCATCTGTTTATTAACTAATAAATAGAAGTATAATTTATTTAATAAAAATAAATAAAATATTGTCGGTACTAACCTATTGAGCTGGAAAATGTTTTTTAATCAATTTCTTTTGGAGAAATAATAAAATCGACTGGATTGTCCTTATATTAAATTCTAATAAAATTATAAACCCAAATATTAAGGTTACACACAGCTTCAGAGTGAGACTATTGAAAACAAATAATTGATTGAATATTATTACTAGGTGTATTTTTTCAACTTTAAAGTGGAAAAACACTCACATTCACTTTAAAGTTATAAAAATACAATATCGTAGTGATAACTTACTATTAGTGAAAACAAGATGGATAATCAACAATGAATATTATTCAATATATTAGTCGCCACATCAAAGAATGTGAGTGTTTTTTCACTTTAAAAGTTTCACGAAATACGTACGATGGTAAAGAATATTGTTATTTGCGAATATAATCCATGGATACATGTGACTCAAATCAAATAATGATGGCTAAGCAGTACCGGTACTAACAAGGTACCTAGAATACATTCCAGGTATTCATTCATGTATTCTAGGTACATTGGGTACTAAGAATACTGTAATCGATTGGTAGGCCTATAAGTTCACCAATGATATGATTTTTTGGAAAACAATCACTCTTGTCCTATTTTAGACCTATATACTATTCCGAAGTTTTCTTCTCTAGTAGCCAAAACGAACACATTCTCCATCAAAATAAACATGTACCTCAATAATATAAACACTTATCTACTTCTCTAGATGAACTGGGAACAACAGCACTCAAACCAATAACATTTAAAATATAACAATAACATTACTTGAGGATTTATCGGAATTCACTAACGCTTTTTAATATGAGACTGGAGATCAAACCAATAACATTAAAAATATAACAATAACATTACTTGAGGATTTATCGGAATTCACTAACGCTTTTCAATGTGAGACTGGAGATGAATTGTGAAAATGAAATCAAATTTCTACAAAAATACGAGTAGTCTAATATGTAATTATTAAGTTGCCTCGGCTCCGCTGTGAACTCTCAAACTATTCAAACTTTAATAACAGTCACTTCACGAAAGACAATTCAATTAATAAGAACCAAATAAACTATTTCATTTGCACTAATAAGAAGAGCTCTGTAATTTTGGAGTTTGAAAATTATACAGCGCTTGTAAATTAATAACTGGTGTGTGAACGTGTTAACTTATATAACTTCCCGTGTGGGAAGTGCTCGTTGACATTATATTATGCTACGGTACTATTAACCCATTACTGCATAAAGTTTTTTTTGTTTTGTTTTTTGACATTTTTGTTATAACATTTTACAGATATCTATATATATAAAAGCGAAATGGCACTCACTCACTCACTCGCATAACTAAAAATCTACCGGACCAAAAACGTTCAAATTTGGTAGGTATGTTCAGTTGGCCCTTTAGAGGCGCACTAAGAAATCTTTTGGCAATATTTCAACTCTAAGGGTTGTTTTTAAGGGTTTAAAGTTCGTCTTTTAGCATGTATATTCTTCTTCTTCCAATCTCTTAATTATAATTGAAATTTCCATAGCATATGTTACTATAGAACTATAATCTAGATAGAGTACCTCTTCGAAACAGTTGTTAACTGGCAACTAAATTAATAATTTTGTCAGGTTGGCATTAAGTTGAGTTGACTTGTTAGGTTGGCACCAAGTTGAAGATTTAAATGCATTTATCGGGAAAAATTGATTGGGCACTGCTACTTCAATCTGGGAATATTATATTACTAGCCGTCAGGCTCGCTTCGCTCGCCATATCCGTGTAGTCCGACGTTTAGTCTGGACCCCCGACTGGATTGTCCTAACGTGATAAAAATTCAGGCGAGCGGAGCGAGCCTGCTAATCTCATTCTTGGACGATCCAGTCGGGGGTCCAGGGGGTGGAGCCCCCTGGCTAGACGGATATGGCGAGCGAAGCGAGCCTGAAGGCTAGTACCAATATAAACAGGGAAAAATGTTAAAACAATTTTTTTTTCATTGTGTCATCTGTAAATGGGTGTCCGATAAAATGGACGCTATGCTTCCAGGACCATTTTAGGTAATTGATGGTTTTTGACAAAAAATAAAAATGATACATTATAGCTGATTTATTTACAAGTGAAAAGTGCAACAAAATTATCATATTATTCGATGTCAGAAATTAGCTCTAAAAAGGTAGTTAAATTGTTGCCTAACAACATGGCAGAACGTACACATAAGCCTATTGATTCTTTGGTATTCCATGAAACACTTGGGATGGAGTCCAATTTTGCACTTGGTAATAATAAACTTTGCCTTTCCAGCACAATGTTTACATCTTCTCTCAGTAGGGTTGGGAAGGTGCCAATGGTTGTGGTTGTCATAGTGAACGTCTTCCAACGGTTTTGGTACTGATTTTCCCTGACTTGAGGGCTTTCCATACTTCTTCAGAACAGTTATAGCCAAGTTTCTTCGGAAGTTCAACAGTTGACCAATGGTTTGCTCGGGATTCAGGAGTTTTCTATTGAGGAGCCAGGAGTTAGAAACGCTAACATCGAACAAGTACACAAAAATGGGCCACCACCATTTTTTCTGCCTCATTCTAGTTCTGTAAGTGGCAACATTCTGGTCCATCAAATCCACACCTCCCATACTTTTGTTGTATGAAGCAAAAACTGTTGGCTGTGGGACTTGAACCTTTGCTTTCTTGGTTCTTGACCAGCGTCGAGCTGTACCAATAGACAGTTTTTCACAGTTAGTAGCTATAGTGCAGACACTGTTATCATGCCACCGAACATATAGCATAATTTTGTCAGCAGTACGGAAGTCATAACTCCCTCTCTCTTCTCCCTCCAACTCTTTTCTAGTTTTTAGTGGGCAATGTTCTGTTCTGCCTTCTTGTATGGTACCCGTTGCACACATGCCAATATCACTAAAATACTTTATAAGTGGAACTGATGTGAAAAAGTTGTCTATGAAAAGCTTGTGTCCATTGTTGCAAGGAACTTCAGCATTTTCAATTAGTTTCACCACTATATCACCACCTTATCCAAACCTGCTCACTCGATTCGGGTCTTTACCCGTATATACTTCAAATGTTATCAAGTAGCCACTGGATGAACATAAGGCCCAGTTTTTAAAACCAAATCTTATCGGTTTCCCCCTGATATACTGTTTAGCATAACGTTTGCCATAGTATGGAATCATACTCTCATCGACAGAGAGGTTTTCATCAATGCCCCCATGTTTTTTGAAGGATGAGTTCAGTGCCTCGATGTAGGGCCTGAGTTTAAAAGTTTATCAGATTTATCATTTTGGGTGTTATCATTCAAGTGAAGATATCTAAGAATCTGCTCAAATCTGTTGCATCGAATACTTTGAGACAGAAGTTTAGGTACATCATCATCCGTTGACCAATACATTCTTTTATTTGGATACTTGGCATAGCCTGACATGAGAAGACCTCCAAAAAAAACCCATAACTCATCTCTTGTAAGATTTAGGTCAACATTCTTCTGTAAAGCATATAAGTTACTTTGTTCACAAATATAATCTAGAAGGTCATCACTGAAAAATAATAAAAAAAAATCCAAAGGTGTTTCACATTCCATAGCTCCATCAGAACATGGAATAGGGTCACAATTCAAATTTAATTTAAAATCAGGCTTTTGTGGTTTCCACTGATCAATCATAGCCTTTTTTTTCTCAGCTGCCATTTCTTTCATAGTCTTTTTAGCTGTGGATTTGCTTTTCTTACCCTTGTTCTTATTTTTAACAGTAGGCCTATCATCTAAAAGTACTACATTTTCAGTTTCATCGATGCTACTGTCTGATTCTATGGTACGAGTTCTTTTACGATTGGAATGTCTAGTATTGATACTTGTACTTTGACCCTCAACTTGAATAAGACTTTCTGATGGATTCAAATTGCTTGAAGCTGAATTATCAAGATCCATATTCTCATTAGTTGGCAAAGGCCTACTGATACTTGGTGGCATCTCAAGAACATAATTATAATCTTCAGGCTCACCTGTACTGATCATGTTATCTTTAGGCTCGCCTGTACTGGTCATATTATCTCCTGTACTTGTTGTAAGCTGTGGTTGAACGTTAGGTGTGCATTCAGTCTGCACCTCACAAATACTTCTCAGCATATTTCTCCCCAGATGATTCACATCACCTTCAGCCTCATCATCTGATTTGTCACTGTCGACTTCGGTGTCAGCACCCTCATCAGGAGGAGTAATGTAAATCAGCCGCCGAAGCCCATCTGGATCCTCAGACTCCAACTCTTGAAGAACATCATCAAGTGTAAGCCTGGGAATAATTAATTGTATTGTTAGTCCCAAGAATTTTAAAACTGTACAGTACAGTAGTATAAGAGTACTGTACTGCAAAACAAACTAAGTGCTAACAGTTTCAGTAGCATACACAGTAAAATTTTGGTGTGGGGGTGGTGGTTACAAACCAACTTTGAGGGGGGGGGGGGTTGATGTGTTTATGTGTGAAATATGAAATACCCCACAACATGAACATAATTTGTAATTTCAGGGGTGGGGAGGGATCCCCAGAATACACCTCCCACGCCACGGTAGCATCCATGCTAGTAAACTTTGGTAGTTCTTGGAAACTTATTGTAATGTATGTGAAGCTGATTTTGCAAACTCAATAATAGTGTTAAATAGAAAAATAGATGTACAGACCAATATTTTTATGGAACATTAGAATAATGCAAGTCAGAAATAAATTTATTTCCAGAGCAAGAAAACAGCAGTCTGCATATTAGGTCTATGTAGCCAGTGAGTATAGCGTCCGTTTTATCGGACGCTCATACAAACACACATTTGAAGCCCAGTCATGACATTTTTTAGTGGAATATAAAGTACACACATGTTCATTGATTAGTAAGGAATGTTATGTTTCAGTAATACTTACATATTCTATTTGTTAGGTATATAATATAAATAAAACTTACCCCTCGAACGTGACAACATAATTGTCGGCTGCCATTTCATGAGTTGTGAGATGAAGGTTATGTTTACAACAACTGAAATCGTGATTCTAGGTGATTCTAGTTCCAGCTGAGTTTCTAGAAGCGAGTAGTACCAACTCTTTTCACTAAAACTTAGAATTCCCTGCCAGAAAAAATTATTACCTTACATCCGATTTATCGGACGCTATGCACTAATGGGTTAAAATTAGTAGTACGGTAGCCTATCTATTGTTGAGACTTCTTCGATCTTTCATTATCATTTTTTACATAAAAATGTGTGTCTAATACTTTGATTTTTCAACGTTTTCAAGCTTATTATTGTATATTCATATTCATATAAATTAATGAGAAAAACACTGTTTGCAAGATTAAAGTTAATGTCCATTATTTTTCAACTCCTGTGATACAAAGCCTATACAATATAAGGATTGTTTGATTCTAGAAAACAACTATAACCTCAAGACTGATAACACATATTTGATTATTATAAGGTTGTGAATGTGTGCATCCATTTGTGGAACATTTTCAGAGTTTATCGATCTAGAAACAATCAATTTATTACAGTAAAACGAAATAAATCTCTACAGGAAAATTCTTTTTCGTTCAACCTAACTTGAATTTTTGGAATAGATCATTTTCATAATTGCTAGGAAATAAAAACAATGTAGGCCTATATATTTCAGCATTGGTACTGTAGTATAAAGGTAGGCGCACACAGATCGTCATCGGACGGACGGCACGCATCGGACGATTAGATTTGATGCATTGTTTTCAATTGGAGTGCGCATACCTATACGGATGCATTGAAAACAATGCATCAAATCTAATAATCCGATCCGTCCGATGCGTGCCGTCCGTCCGATGACGATCTGTGTGCGTCTACCTTAAGTATATGTTATGTTCCAACGTATTGTTGTTTATGAAATAAAATATGTATATATAATTTCATAAATTATCAATTTTTGAGGAATTTATTCCATCTTCATAGAATCAAATCCAAGTAACTGGAATTGTATTACTCCGAAAGCTTTAATAAAAACTTCTCGAAAATAAATATCTTGAAAAAATTCAGTACAGTATTTTATCTTGATAAATATATGTACCGTAGTTAATACTGTATATAACCTATTGATTTATCTATTTTCATCCAATATTGTATAATAAACTCATCAATATTTTTTGTATTGTTTAATATCTATTTTAGACAAGTAGTGGGAAAGTCTCAGCAGAGATTAACAACAGGATCATGGCGGGAAACAGGGCATACTATGCTAATATCAAGTTGTTCAAATCTCGATTGATATCTATAGCTACGAAATTACAATTATACAAAGCATTGGTGAGGCCTGTGGTGAGTTACGGATCGGAAACATGGGTGCTTACAGCTGGAGATGTGCAAAGATTGAGAGTTTTTGAAAGGAAGGTAGTGAGAAAGAGTCATGGGTCCTGTTTTTGAGAATGGTCTTTGGAGAGGAAGAAAAAATTTGGAAATAGAGCAGTTCTTAAACAATGAAGACATTGTGCGGTTTATTAAAGCTGGCAGAATAAGATGGATGGGACATATGGTGAGAATGGGAGATGAAAGAGTAGTGAAAATGTATATGGAAGGACAGGATATATAACAGAAGAAGAAAAGGTCGACCGAGAAATAGATGGATGGATGATGTGGAACGAGATCTGAGAACGCTTGGAGTTCGTAACTGGAGGGGGCAGGCCGAGGATCGTGACAGATGGAGAGGCTATGTGAGGGAGGCCAAGGGTTGCAAAGACCTGTAGAGCTGAGGAGTAAGTAAGTTAATATCTATTTTCAACTTATAAATGAATGTAAGACAACAATAAAGAGTAAATAAAATAAAAATGAAATACACAGTACATGTACGCCCAAAACTACATGCCTTTATATTCCCTACCAGTTTTTGTTAAGTGATCTGTTATGAAAAATCCAAGACGCTCCTCATATCTCACAAACTTCAAATATTTATGCAAAATTTATTTCATTATCATATATCATGATAGTACGGTATGAGAATAGAAAAACTTCGAAAAAGGTCACCACAGAGTGTTCTCAGAACTCAGCTTCAATTCTAATTGTTACATCTTCTTCTTTATTCAAAAAATAAATAAACAATCAAATACATCCCAAAAAGCTAATACAATATTTTTACCTAATTTCTGATATATTATGTGTTCCCTATTATGTGTCTACCCTGTGTGGGGACACTTGAATATTACATAATAAAAATATTAATAGGCTATATAAATGTAAATATTATATAATGAAGAACATAAATATTGAATATGATAAACATTGAAATAAATCAATATGTCAATTTATAATCATTCTTGCACACAAACACAAAACTTGAAATTATCTACGGAGATAGTATGGCTTTAATACATAATATAACTATACAATATTTATCTACTTATTGTTTCACTTGAAATTACAATTTGAATGCTCAGTAAATACAAACTATGTGACCACATAAAAAGTTATATTCTGATGAAAGTAACTTCGGCTAGATCCTGCAATTTGTATGATTTCTTAAAAAAAATTTATAGACTCGGGAATTTGCGTACCGGTATACTTTCCATTGAATAGGCTAGGGTACTGATAAGCGTTCCATTCACCAGCAATCACTTTATATTAATATTAATTATATTAAACCATAAGTAAATTCATTAATCATCATCATCACCTAGGCTTAAAATACTTATGGAAAGTCGCCTTTTTTAAAATAATAAATAAATAAAATAAAATATTGCCTGTTTCTACAAAACACGACAAATTTCACAAGAAAATTTATTGTTGGTAAAGAAATCATCTTATCTGAAATCTACTACTGTACGGTAACTAAGAACTGTGCAATACAGATAAAAGCTTTCAGAGATAAATCGGTTCTCATTAACTTTATTATACTAGCAGTTGCATTGCATTTCACAATCCATAGTGCTTGTCAATAGTGTTCCATAGTTTCTTTGATCGAATAGTTTGAATCATTTTCGTGTGTAGTTTTATGAATGATGTTGACTACAATATAAAATCGTGCACCAAGTACCTATAAACAACATTCTTGCAAACAATTCTCATATTATTTGTAAATCAACCGAGTGTTAAACAAACAATCGAACAGACATGACGAGTTCCACTCCAGAATCCTTGAAGAGCAAGTTTGAACTTTGCCTCAATAACGACGATTTAAGTGATTGTGAATTCTTGGTTGGTGAACAAAAGAGCAGAATCAAAGGACATAAACTGTTGTTTGGCATCTCTAGTCCTGTTTTTCGAGCTATGCTGTATGATGGACTCCACAATGCTTCAACTTTCGAGGTGAAGGACGTTGAACCTGATGTCTTTCAAGGTATGAAACAATTTATCTATACAGATAGTGTAAATTTCTCCTCAGGTCTACAAGCGTGTTCAGTATATCTGGTCTCTTGGAAATATGTAATTCCTGATCTTATGTCAAAATGTGTTCAATACATCGAAGACAATATATCTGTTTCTGAAGTGTTGGACGTTTATGAGTTTTCACACCAGAATAACATACCAGACATTGAAAAACATTGTTTGACGGTCTTTCAGAACAAAACTAGAGAAGTAATGCAGAGTGAAAAGTTTCTGTCAACTGATATTCATACACTAGAAACAATTTTGAAACTGGACTCATTGAGTTTGGACTCTGAACTGGAGTTGTTCAAGTATACGGAAAAATGGGCTCTTGCAGAGGCTAATCGGCGAAAAATAGATTTGCAGGCAGAATATTTCAATTGCATCAAAAGGCACATACGTTTTTCGACATTTGATAAAGATCAATTTCAAGAAGGACTGTCCGAGTCTGATCTGCTAACTGCAGAAGAAAAAATTCCGATTTTATACAATTTATTGGGTTTTGAGAATAAATCACCACAGATGACTGCTCCCGTAGCTGTGCCCCGAATTTTCAGAGAAGGAGAAGGAGGAGTAGAAGCTGAAATAGAAGATAAAGAAGAAGAAAAAGAAGAAGGTGAAGAAGAAGAAGAAGAAGAAGGAGGAGAAGAAGAAGAAGACGACGACGACGAAGAAGAAGAACAATGCCAGAAATGGACAAAAGTGTCAAATAATATCTTCAAATTAGAAATGCTTGCAAAAGACGGTAGATGTATCCATACGACGCGTGTGGAGTTATCAGAAAAAACAATTAAATCATTGGGTGAACCAGACGAAATAGTAGCCAGTGTCATGAAAAAATCACAATTTCAGTTTATGCTCGATTGAGAAGTTGAACGATTCCGAAGAGGAAACTTCGGATATGAAAATGATTGATACTATTTTAAGAATTAGAAATAGTGAAGAAAATATGTCTTTATGTATTTATCTTAAATTCCTATTAAGAGAAAATATTTTTGAATTGGAAATTTCCGAGTTACAAAAAGATGAGTAACTGGTAATTTTAACTGTTAAAATTATTATTCATTTTATTTGTTCACTTACCCCGATCAGTGTGTCAATGATATAATATGAACTACCTACCCGTAATTACAATATATAGCAGGATAGGCCTATTCATGACATTAGTGGGTACGGTACATATAACTATATTGTCTAAGTCTTAGTTCTGAAATACATATTATATTGATGTAAAATATTCTTTATTCAGACTGTACTCGTCTATTTAGTTATGTAATATGACTTATCAATAATAAAGTTATTTCAATAATAAAAATAAACCAACCACCTGTTATGACAAAAGTGACACAGTTAGCGATGTACCAAATTATGTTATGTCACAGAACCATGGTAACTGAAATCAATAATTCAATACAGTATTAAGAAATATTACAATAATAGACTAAGTTATACTTTGTAAACAAGTGAATGAATTCAACAGTATCTCTTTCATCTATAAATAAAGAAAGATATATAAATATTAGAGATATCTAACTATACAAAAACCTATTATACCGTTTATTCACCACTTTTGGATTGCTTTGATTGGAATGCCTTTGTGATGCTCACACGAAAAAGTTTGAAAGTATTTTAGGAATAATATGGTTGTTTTATGATAATGAAATAAACTGAATTTTGGTAATATTGCACTACTTTATATTTCAACACCTAAATACTACCATAGAGAAACAATAGTGTAAGTTTCTCTATGATACTACTGAGTCTGTTTATAAAAACATATACACTTACAAAAAAAACATGACAAACTTATAAAAATGTGACATAAAAATGAGATAATATTAAATAAAGAAAACTATGCTTAACAGATGGAAATTATATACTGAGATATTGCAATTGTTAAAATGTTAATTAATTAATAATTATTATGAAACAAAAATCCAAATTAAATTCTGTGAATTAGCAGTAGCCTATATAATATTTGCAGTAGGTAGCAGAAGTCTTTGTGGTAAAAAATTAAAGTAAACTCGTATAGCTTTTGTTGGTGGGGACTCCCTTGCGGGAAGGTCCCACCACCGGAATATATATAATTTAAGCCGTCAATGGGCCTCACGACTGTCATACTTCAGCCGGGACCGACAGTTTAACGTGCCCATCCGATAACACGGAAGTGATCTGGTTAAAAAACTTTTGGTAATGAGAAGGGTTTGAGCCCAGGATCTCTGTATGCTGCTAAGTAAGCACTCTATTCACTAAACCACGGATCACTCTTTGAGGTGATTTACAGCATTTAATTTGGATTTTCGTTTAGTAATAATCAGGCCCACTACCATACTTAACTAATAACTGACGATAGGAAACTATGGCAAAAGGACTAGAAATAATAATAATTGTAATAAAGATTATATCGATTGATTACATACATATTGAGTCCATACAAACTTACTTTTGACTTACCGTATTTCAAAAATATTTGCTTGTATATATGCAACAGGACCCTGGTTCAATCTCGAAATAAATCACATTCTAGGCTTAAAACAAACGAGATTTGATAAGGGTGCAGCTCAAAACAATAATCAAGTTTTATCCTATAATCCAAGTAAAATATACTCACTTTCCATTTTAAAGCTGTGTTTACACCGGAGTTGAAATAAAATGAAATGAAATGAAATAGTAGTGTAAACTTATCATACAAAAGTCTAAAAAATTGTTGTTATTAACTGATGTTAACAACAAAAGTCATTAACATGATTATGTTAATAACATTTTATTTAATAACAATGAGTTGTCTGTTAAAAACGAGTTACTTTATTCATTTTTCTTAATAGAAATTTTTGACGATTCAGTCAAGTTAATAGCTCGTGTAATCAACTCTGGTGTAAACGTAGCTTTAAGCTGCGTTTACACCAAAGTTTTTAAAAACATGTCAATAACTTAATCCTTAAAGCCGCGTTTACACCAAAGTTATCAACAAAAATAATGTTAATAACTTCATACTTATAGATTCTATTAGATTGAACGCAACTTGACAAACACATGTGTAATGATAAGTTATGTTCAATCTAATAGAATCTATAAAGGCTACTAAAATTATTATAACATAATTATTTCAGTATCAAGTACCTAACTTAAGTTACAACAAGACAAAAATCAGAAAAATGAATAACCTTCTTTCATAAATCAAAGTATAGTGTCTATTATAATCTGGGAGAAGACAGTTTTGGGCTATGCCTGTTGTCTTCTTCCAATCATATTTTAATTATGATTTGTGATTGTGAATAAAATAAATTTTGCTCAAGGTTAGGCCTACTTTACTCTATTTTATTATATACCTCAGGAAGAAAGTAGATCCCCTCAGGTAAGGAGTTCCTAATCTCTCACTAGTGACCCAGTGACCATGTTGGTTGAAACAAATGATACTTCTGGGCGAATCAAAAGTTATTTGTGAGTTCAGCCGCGCCGTCAACACTAATCGATACTACAGCACATTGAGATCTGATTTTAGACAACTAGCCTACTTTAATCTAGTCAATGATTCAAACAAAGCAACTGTTAGCCAACGAAAATATTCCCCTTGGAAATATCTCTTCAAAAGCAAAAAGCACACCTGTTCAATCAATAATGATTGAAGAACAACCTTCTTTTAAAAAGGTCAAAGATGGTCACAATTTATGGAACACAATTCTCTCATCACTGTCAATTTTTTATGAGAATCTAGAACTGATATTGACTTGACTTGCCATGTAAATATTCATCTTGATTGACAGCCAGTGTTTTTCCCATTTCAAATCATAATAATTTTAGAAACTTCTGCAACTGTCAATCACAATTTGCATCAAATAATTCCAAATTCCATAAGTAATCTGGAGAAGATTACTTGCCTGTTGTGTTCGCCAGATATGTTTGCTGATAATATTTTATTCATTAGTATTCATGATTTCATTTTTATAAATAAAGGCGAAAGTCTGTTGAAAATTCTTTCCTTTCTATGACTGATTTTATCATTATGCCCCATGTAAACGATATTTTAAATCCAGAAATAAATATTAATCAGACTCGTATCTCGTGACTCATTATACATTGCTACCCTCAGGTACATTCCAGTACAGCACCTTCCACCTTCTTCCACCTTTTCATTAGAAAACAGTATACTCATTTCATTAGTATACAGTAGAACAAAGTAGAGAATTACGTTCGTAGGTACTCTACACAAATAAGTAAGACCTAAAAGCAGAGAAACTTACTTATCTATTTTGCGATACCTAGCAGTTTCGAATTGAGGCTGTGCAAAGGCTAAAAAGAAACTTTCCACTCGTGATATTTTTCAAAGTTCTTCGATTTGTATATCATCAATCTATCAAAATGAGAAAGTTTTCTCAGGAGAACATTTTTTTTTCTAATCATTACTTTTTGAGATATGAGCGCCTAAAGTTTGAATTTTTGGGACAGAAAATTTCAAATTCGGTAAGAGATAAAGCCTTGAGATTTAGAGGATAGATTCTTCATGGTATTGTTGATCTGTTAAAAATTATTTTTTCCAAATATCAATTTTCAAGATAGTTATTCAAGTTACTAAAAATAACTTTTAGTTGAGTTATTTTTGGTAAATTGAATAACTTACTCAAAAATTGATATTTTCAGAAAATTCTTGTTTTACTAGATCAACAATACAATGAAGAATCTATCCTCTAAATCTCAAGGCTTTATCTCTTACCGAATTTGAAATTTTCTGTCCCAAAATTTAAACTTTAGGCGCTCATGTATCAAAAAGTAATGATCAGAAAAAAATGTTTTCCTGAGAAGACTTTTCCATTTTAATAGCTTGATGATATACAAATCAAAAAACTTTGAAAAATATCACGAGTAGAAAGTTCTTGTTTTACTAGATTAACAATACAATGAAGAATCTATCCTCTAAATCTCAAGGATTTATCTCTTACCGAATTTGAAATGTTCTGTCCCAAAAATTTAAACTTTAGGCGCTCATATCTCAAAAAGTAATGATCAGAAAAAAAATGT
Source organism: Nilaparvata lugens (assembly GCF_014356525.2). Classification (NCBI taxonomy): domain Eukaryota; kingdom Metazoa; phylum Arthropoda; class Insecta; order Hemiptera; family Delphacidae; genus Nilaparvata; species Nilaparvata lugens. The sequence goes on along the minus strand of NC_052508.1, from coordinate 72,097,466 downwards.
TTTCCTGAGAAAACTTTTTCATTTTAATAGCTTGATGATATACAAATCGAAAACTTTGAAAAATATCACGAGTAGAAAGTTTATTTTTAGCCTTTGCACAGCCTTAACAACTTGAAAACTGAGTTGTCCGCAAAATGTGCGCTCTGAAACATCTTTGCTGCCGAGCAGATTGTTTTGAATGACAGCTCCTGCAGCAATCGGATGTTTGTATAATATTTGATGGAAGTCTAGCCACGCTCTCCAGATTAGCCTCTTCCCTCTTCCACCTCCTCATCCTTCCCTACCTCCTCCTCATCCTACCCCACCTCCTTCTCATCCTCCTCCACATCTTCTCCCTCCTTCTCCTCATCCTCCTCATGTCAATCACGCTTCTCGACTCGGCGTAGCCAGTGATAAGATTGAAGGCCCTTGACTGATCTCTCAACTGCTCTGTTTTTGGTCCATTCCAAACTGTGATGCGCTCTCTGATGCTATTATTTGTATTAGCAGCCCTTGCTGTCTTCTCAACTCCCCGTTCACGGTAAGAACATCATTCTAGTTCACAATATTCGTCAACTTATTAACCTATTCGTCAACTTCAACTATCAACTCATTAACCGGTTCATTGTCTGATTAAGGCTGTGCAAAAGGCTAAAAAAAACACTTGCTATTAGAAAAAACGACTAGCAGTAGGACTTTTTATAATAAATGAACTGTGGACCTGCCGAAAGATCTCGTTGTCACAGTGAGTGTGATTAATTCATTTATTGTAAAATATCCTACTTCTAGTCGTTCTTTTTAATAGCAAAAAGTGATTTAATAAGAAGCAGTTCGTGATGGAAAAGCACCTTGCTAAAAATACGTTTGAATGAAAAAGACTAAGAAATTGTCAAAAATCACAGATTTATTGACGATACTTAGAAAGCCCGGTTTCGGTTATTACACCATTGTCAATCTCTGATAAACTGACGAGTTTAAATCAAATCTGTGGTTTTTGACAATTTCTTAGTCTTTTTCATTCAATATGAATAATTACCACACCATATCAACTTCTCAACTACACAAAAAGTAAAAATACGTTTCACTGAAGTCAATTTTCAAAGTATTTCGATTTGTATATATCAAGTTTCTCAGGAAATGTTTTTTACGATCATCATGGGTACTTTTTGTGGCATGAACGTCTAAAGTTTAAATTTTTGAAACATATCATTTCAAATTCGGTTAGAGATTTATTTCCTGAGAACACTATTTTGATAGTCTATATAAATCGGAAAACTTTGAAAAATATAACCGTAACAGTAAGAAGTTTTTTTCAGCCTGTTGCTCAGCCTTAATAATTCATCAACTTGGATCACCAGTCATTAAATTACTTGCATCTAATAGTGAGGTCCACGTTATAATGACAGTGGAGAAAGACAGGAGAACAACGTTGCCAAACCTCTGTCTTGTCAATGCCTTCTATAGACGGATCAATAAAGGTTTATTGATGTAGTAATATTAACTGTTCATTCTCGTTTAAAATAGTCAATTATATTTTCAACAATTTCATTATGAATCTTCATAATTATTAAGATGAAATATTTTGTTTATTAATTACTAATTCTACATTTTGTTGAAAGGCGATCTGGCAACAGAGCAAAGCGAGAGAGAGATAGCGCTATCAATCAGCTTTGTTGAATGATAGACAAGGATATCAATACCATTGCCAATCAAACCCTGCCATTGTAACGTGGACCTCACTATTGCACTACATTTCAGTAAAAATATTTATTAACGTTTTCATCAACCTTAACCATAAACTGATCAACTTGTTTATCAACTGACCGTTAACAGATCAACCTGTTCATGAATTTCAATGATCACTCACTCAATTACTTAACCCCAAAACTACCATGAACTAAATTTTATTTCAACTAGTTCATCAACTTGGACAATCGCATTAACTACAACTTGATAACTAATAAATTTATCTATCTTAATCATTGAAATTAACTATTTAGTGTTGTTTTTGTGACACTGCACCGGTAGCCCACCTCTCGGGACAAAAAATACAAAAACGTTGATACTTTTCTTTCGAATTTTCAACCCTTTAAATTTTTCCTTACTCCGAAAACACAATTTTTTCGAGACTGAATCTAAAACGTTTCTCCGGAGGCGGACTCTTTTTAAATTTCCTTCAAGTCAGCCTCCCACCCTTTACCCCGGAACATTGCCTACCGGAGCCTACATTTTGTTACAAAAACTGCACTGCTAGAATTCACGAATTCTGTTATGCATGAATACAGATAAAAATTCTCAAATTATTATATAAGTGGTACTTGTTAAAATGATAGAAGTTGAATTCATATTGCTATACATTTTGAGGATTTTTTTTCATTTGATAAACAATACCTTGAAGATTGATAAACAATATCCTCAAAATGTCATGAATTCATCTGCAATTATACTCTGTACAAAATTACTTCTGACTTGGGATGGACATGCGCAGCAGAGAAAGCATACAGCGGGAGGGATACAGAGGCGCGATGTTGCCGTTTTGAAGCGGCTAACGTTCTCCAACTTCTAGTGACTGCTCATGTGCTCATGCTAAACATGCGAAGTTTCCTGTCTGAAAGCAGGCAGACGACTGACCAATTGGCAGCCGCGCTTCTACTTTCTATTAGACTCTATTGATCACTGTAATTGGCTGATCTCCCTACATTTCTCTGCGCTGCATATTTCTCCAAGTCTGAAGTAAATTTGTACGGACTATAGTTCTGAAATGATTTGCCCCAAACATTTCAACCTTATGCGCTCATACCTTATAGAGAATCTTGTACAGGTTTTAAAAACCTGTTGCGCAGTCTTAGTAGGATGCTTGTAGACTACACCTTTTCCAACTGTATTTTAGAAAGTATCAATTGTAATTGAGAATAATCATTTGTATTTGAGAAAACGTCAGATGTGAATGAAAATAGTCAATTGTATTTGAGAAGTCATCACTTGTAATTAGGAATAGTGAATTTTATTTGAGAAAGTATCATTTCAATTTGAGAACATCGATTTGAAATCGAGAAGTTGTCAGTTGTAAATGGGAAATGATTTTAAAAAACCAGTGTACTACTTCCAGTACTTATATTTTTCATAACTGTACTCATATAAAATAATATGAAAATAATTTAATATTCCAATAAAACTTTTATTTTTCGAATAAAACATTATCTTTAAGCCCCAAAATCCATTGAAGAAATTGCCGAATTGTTTGATCAAGAGATTCAATTGATTGATGATAAAGTTCAATTGCGCCGTAAACATAGAGAATTTGATCTCCATGAAAAGTAATGCAATGTTTCACAAAATGTTTAGAGACAAAAGTCGCGTTGCCAATACATACATAGAAATGATCCTCATTAATCATTCGTAAACAGTACAGGGGAAATACTTTCACCATTGAAAATATTAATTTTCCCCCATGCAAAGCCTGATAGATATTTGGAATACTGTGTACGTAGTACAGTATCCTTCCCTGCTCAAATCAAACCTGCACAGTAGGCTACAGAAGAATCACGATATGTCAATTGGAAAATATTCGTCTCATTTTCAATCGATATCTTCTCATTTACATTTGACGATTTCTCAAATACAATTCACTATTCTCAATTACATGTGATGACTTCCCAAATATAATTGACTACCTCTCATCCAACACATCTACCTGTATACACATATGCACATCTACCTACCTCCCATCTCATCTACCTCTCATCTAACATTATCTCAATTACATGTGATGACTTCTCAAATACAATTGATACTTTCTCAAATAAAATTGGAAAAGGCGTAGTAATAATATTGAGATAAACTAATTTAAAATGGACCTCCTTAAATAAATCTCTAGAATTGATTAATTGGTGATGTTCCAGGATTTGACGATGACCCTCACTGGCTGGTTCATCGCCAAGGGCCTTTGTCAAGTAAGTTATTCGCAGTTTTGGGCATAAGCCCTGCGTGCCTTCTCACATATAAGCATAATTATCATTCATAACTGAATAAATAAATAAGTTAAATGCACAAAAAATTTGTTATATTCAGTACGACAAATTGAATTAGAAATATATCATGGTTTTCTTGATTCTATTAATTTAAGAATGAAATAAGATCAAACCAATCTACGGGAATCTGGTTAAAAAGAAAGAAGCTTCGAGTCACTATATTATTTGTTGTCTTAAATTGCCTTTTCACATATAAGTATAATTATTATTCATAACTGAATAAACAAATAGTTACATGCACACAAAATATTTGTTATATTTGTACGACAAATTGAATTAGAAAGATATCATGGTTTTCTTGATTCTATTCAAGAATTAAATAAGATCAAACCAATCTGAGGGTGAAACACTGGTTAAGGCTGTGCAAAGGCTAGAAATAAACTTCTACTGGTGATATTTTTCAAAGTTTTCCGATATGAATATCATCAAGTTAAAAATGGAAAAGTTATCTCAGGAAAACATTTCTTTCCCGATCATCAGGTACTTTTTGAGATATAAGCGCCTAAAGTTGAAATTTTTGGGACAGAAAATTTCAACTTTAGGCCCATCATATCTCAAAAAGTAATGATCGGGAAAGAAATTTTCTCCTGAGATACCGTTACTTTGGACAGAAAATTTCAAATTCAGTAAGAGTTCAATCCATGAGATTCAGAGGATAAATTCTTCACGGTATGTTGATTGAATAAAAGAAAAATCTTTTGAAAGTATCAATTTTTAAGAAAGTTATCAATTACCCAAAAATAACTCAACTGAAAGTTATTTTTATTAAATTGAATAACTTTCTCAAAATTGATATCTTCCGAAACTCTTTGTTTTTTAAATC